>NC_079910.1:186833-204980 GCF_024868665.1 Triplophysa rosa
GATCAAATGTCAGATGTAGATCTGAGTCCAAAGACGAATGTGTTGACTTATGTGAGTCGTTTTCGTGAACGTTTACATAATGCTTGTGTTTTTGCAAAAGAGTCGCTTGCTGCCTCACAGTTGAACATGAAGCAGCAGTATGATAAGAGAGCTGTTCAACGTTCTTTTCAATCTGGTGAACAGGTGCTCGTGTTGTTGCCTGTTTCTGGTTCTGCTTTGTCCGCACGATTTTCAGGTCCTTACGTGATTAAGCAAAAGTTAAGTGAGACGGACTATGTGATTAACACTCCGGATAGAAAACGTACAACTCGCGTATGTCACATCAACATGCTGAAGAAATATCATGTTAGAGTTCCAGGTCCTAAGGCTAAATCAGAATGTCTTGCAGAGAGGGGTACTTCATTGGTAGCGGTAGTTCCTGAAGTGGCTACCTCTGTTGATGTAACTGTTGCTGATGAGGACGGATTGATACTTCACAACTCTCTCCAACAGTGCGCAAGGTTATCAAATTCGGAAATCCTGAAAGATTTAGTTTCTCTGATGCCACACTTATCTGATTCACAAAAACAGGACATTACTCATCTGATTGGTGACTTCCCCACTCTTTTTAATGATGTACCGACACAGACATCAGTGTTACAGCATGATATTAATGTGATTAATTCGTTGCCTATCAAACAGCATGCTTATAGGACAAATGTTTATAAGCGCGCTGTTATGAGGCAAGAAGTAGAATATCTACTAGAACATGGTTTAGCAGTGCCAAATTGTAGCTCATGGAGTTCACCGTGTATTCTTGTGCCCAAGCCGGACGGAACATTTCGTTTTTGTACAGATTACCGTAAGGTTAATGCGGTTACTGTGCCTGATTGTTTCCCGTTACCTCGAATGGAGGATTGTGTTGACAATATTGGTTCCTCTCGTTTTGTCAGTAAATTGGATTTGTTAAAAGGCTACTGGCAAGTACCTTTAACGCCTCGTGCATCTGAAATGTCTGCTTTTGTAACTCCAGATAATTTTATGCAATATACAGTTATGGCATTTGGATTATGTAATGCACCCGCTACTTTTCAAAGATTAATTAATCTCGTATTGGCTGGTGTGCCAAATTGTAATGCCTATTTGGATGATTTGGTAATCTATACAGACAAATGGGTAGAACATTGCTCTTTACTACACACTGTTTTTGAACGTTTACAGAAGGCTTCGTTAACGCTCAATCTAGCTAAATGTGAGTTTGGGCGGGCTACCGTAACGTACCTCGGAAAAGAAGTGGGCCATAGTCAAGTTCGTCCTGTGGAAGCAAAGGTTACTGCGATCAATGAGTTTCCTGTTCCCACTACTAGATGTGAACTGCGTCGATTTCTCGTCATGGCTGGGTACTATCGGAGTTTTTGCCGAAATTTCTCCACAGTAGTTCATTCTTTAACTTCTTTGTTGAGTCCTGCAAAACCTTTCATTTGGTCTGAGGTATGTCAACATGCATTTGATAGCATGAAAGCTCTCTTATGTAGTACCCCAGTGTTGGCTGCTCCAAATTTTACTCTACCTTTTAAGTTAGAGGTGGATGCTAGTAGCGTTGGTGCTGGAGCAGTGCTTCTGCAAGAAGACACATCTGGAATTGATCATCCTGTTTGCTATTTTTCTCGTAAATTTAATAAACATCAGTTAAATTACTCGACTATTGAGAAAGAAGCCCTTGCACTTTTACTTGCTTTACAATTCTTTGATGTTTATGTAGGTTCTAGTGCTCTTCCAGTGGTGGTATATACCGATCATAACCCGTTGGTGTTCCTGTCTCGTATGTACAATCAAAACCAACGACTGATGCGATGGTGTTTGATTGTACAAAATTATAACCTAGACATTAAACACAAGAAGGGTAGTGAAAATGTGGTGGCGGATGCCCTTTCCCGTAGCTGATTGTTTATTATTAATGTTCTTTATTGCTTTGAAATGTATTTGTTTTTCTTTTCAGATACTTGAAGAACATTACTATAACGTAAACAGACAGCTTTTTTTTTTGTGGGTGGGGGTGTTACGTGCCCGTGAATGCTTGTGTGTTTTCTTGATTTCTTCGATTAGGAACATGTGAGGCTGTGACGCCGCTGCAGGAGAATTTTTGAATGACGTCTTCCTGGAACGTCCACTTGCCATTGGTTCCGCTGCGGGGAATCCCTAATGACGTCACCAACTAGACAACAAATCCCGTGGCACTCCCAGTGTTTAAAAAGCGTGACGCCGTTTCCGTGGGGGGAGAAAAATAAAGGACCGTTGGCTTTTGGTTTGAGGCACGATTGTGTAATTGCTAGCTGTTCGCTAGTATTCGTTTGATGCACGATTGTGTAATGATTCGTTGTTGAATCTCGATTACTCTTATTTGCCGAGTAACTTTGTGTGCTTTTGGGTTTGATAATTAAACCTATGTGTTATGTCTTGCCTTACAAAGAAGTGGACAGGTAAGCATGTCACGTGACATATATATTGCTACACTTAGGTTGTTTTCATTGTTAAATACATTAGGTTAGGAGCGTGTGCCACCCACTGTATTTTGTTTTGATTTAGGATCATTAGAGTAGGGATTAGTCAGGGCATCTTGAATGCCGAAGACTTTTCTGTTTCTTATTTTTGTTATAGTGAGATTAGAATGATTATTTAATAAGTTAGAGTGTGTTTTGTTATATTGAGTTCTTTGCTTTGGCACCGCTTAATGTCCCTTCTTTTCCTTGTTTGTTTGTTTGTTTTATGTAAATATTGTATATATATATTAGTTATGAGTAAATTACCCTTAGCATTTGTAAAATAAAATACTTTAATTGTATCCCTCGTTTGGTCATCATTTGTCTCTCCTTGGTCCTTATTACAATTCCCCCTGAAAACTGTGTGTATACCATCTTTGTTACCTTCCTGATTCTTTCGGGACCTAACACTGACTTAAAGGCAGCTTATGTAAGCAGTAGACAGAAACCAAGTTCACTAGATTTTGGAACCGTACCACTGAGTTTTATTTATTCAGAAAATTGCGTCAGAATCCCCCAACCCAGATAAAAATCACACGATTTACCTGTGCCCATAAAGTCAGGTGTAAATTCTGCTTGACTTTCATTTCCCCCTGACAGGATTTAAGTGAGTCCAGAGGGATTTTGCCCAACCCAGACAACACTAAGGATGGCGTCTGTGCCAGCTCGCCTCTTCTGCAGTCTTGAAACCGGGAACCACAAATAAGTTTAAAATGTCAACTACCTGACAGGGAGAAACTGTTTTCCTACCTCATAAAATTATTTTCGATTTTAGTGTTTTTCTAGCACTCTTGCGCACGTTTAACACTTTCCCTCATTTCGGCCTAGAAAAGGGAGGGTAATAGGAGGAGGTGTACGTTATAATAGGCTGGCCTCACAACGAATTAAAATGCAACATTATATGGCTCAACCCTGGGTTATACGCTGTTAGTATGGAGGCCATAACAGGCATTTCTCTAGGTTCTCAATAGAGGTAATAAATTAAGAGTGATGGCTAATTTTAGGCGAAACTCAATCCCTTACTATAAATTGCAGGCCAAGTGGGACCGTTTAATCAAACTCTGTCTGGCTTCTTCGCCAACATTGAAATTAAGGAGTGCAAGGTTTTTGTAAATGTGCGCAGTTTTACAACAGGGACAATGCAGAAATCACAACCTCTTAAATGTGGTTTGTCAGCTTTACCCCCTGTGAAGAGGGGGGAAACCATAATTAAGCTCAGGCATCTACGTAAATGCAGTTCAGTACAGTATATTGCTGAGCTGAAACAGCTGTAGTATATTTATGCTTGTATGCTTTAGTGTGCTGTACTTCTGAGAGCATTTGACTTTAGGCCTGCCATTCCAAATGACAAGAGGAACTGCTTCAAACTTAAATATGATTTTACCCTTTTATTTAGGAAATTCACTATCTTTTAGCCATACCATTGTAGCCACTGCTTATGCAGTTCATTGTAATGTGAGAGTGTTGATTGGACAAATATTAATTTGCAAAAAGGCAAGATACAAAGGAAATATATGGGTTTAATTTAAATATACAAAATAAAATGAATAGAAAAAAACACCCAAAATTTACAACAAAAAATGAATCTTATAAATGAGTCTCATAAATCTTATAAAGTAATTATGATATTAGGAACATTATTAGGAACAGAATCCAAGCTAGATCATATTACATGATTCCAGTCAGACAGTTCATAACGTTATTATAACACGGATGTCTCATATTAAAAGGGTCAAATGGCGCGAATACATGTTTTTCTGTGTCTTTCGTGTGTTATAAGTTGCCCATGCATGTATTAGATACATAAAATTGCCAAAAAATTAAAGTGTCGGAACAAAAGATGCATTCTATCCAAAAGCGAATGCTCACCCAGACCTGAGCGTATGACCCCTTTAAAGTCCCCATGAACCCAACGTTGCGATCGTTTTTACTTCCGTGTTTTGACGCATTTCTGAGTGAAATGGAAATTTGAATGAAAAAAATAGTGGGTGTGGCATTCGTTTTTTTCTGCGATTTGATTGGATTTATAAAAACAGTCTTTGCATTTTGAAATGGAAGTGGCGGCAGATGAAGGGGAGGAGATAACGGATGCTCCGCCCAAGCCATCTAACTGACGTCATCTGAGATGGACAGTCATTACAGGGTGGAAGTGCCTTTTTAGATTTTAACTGAAGTTTATGAGGGCACACTTTTTTAAAAAGAGAATGACCCACATTGATGAACTATTTACAATAAACACTGCAATATTTCAGGAAAAAATAGGCAATATAATTTTAAATTTCACTGGGACTTTAAGCGTGTTTTTAAAAAATGCCTTAAAATTGCCAATTCAGCTCTTTTGTATCCTCAACATTCATTTCACATTATTCCGAGGTCAGCGGAAAAAAATACATATTTCAGGACAAAAAGTTTAGGTTTTTTTAACCCAAGTTGCATGCCAAAGAACACAATCAGTGAGACTAACAATAAACTTTTGAGATTTTTAATAATTAGCCTCAGGAATGCTGGACGTTTCCAGTCTGCTCCTGTAGCCCTGGAAAAGTTACATGACACTTCCAGCAGATGAGAGAACGTTCTCCCATGATTAAACTTCAGGCTATTAAATGGGACTTCATCTATAAGTCCCAAAGCAATTAACATATTTTCTTTCTGAGCTGAAGGGAAACTGATGAGGTTTTCAGCCATGTCAGCTGGTCAGTGGTTTGGGAGAGATGACTCAGATTCAACCTGCTGATGATATGTTAACCCATCCCTTAAATACATTATACAGATGCATAAACCCACATGTTTAGATAATGTCTGAGAGCATGCACCTGTTCATGGTTTGTGGAGATATGAATTTGCTGGGAATGCATTTTGTGTGGTAAGGAAAGCTTTTACAGGTTTAAAATGTGATCACACTTGAATATCGATATTTTTGCACATTCAACATGTAATCTTAAAAGGATTTTATCACGAGGAATGAAATATTCAACATCTTTTCAAATAAAATATTATATACTGTAACTTAGTGTTGTAGTACTCGAGACCGGTCTCAAGACCATTTTCAAATCTGTCAACAAAATGAATACACACAAAGGCCCACAATATCCGAGATGTTATTCCAAAAAAGGTACTTGTATGAGATCTTGATTTTTTATTTTATAACATCTGATGTGATATTGTCAAGAATGGGGAGTTGGAACCCAGATGCAGGCAGCACTGAAGGGGTTAACACGATTTATTAATAACAAAACAAAAGCCCACGACGGGGGAAAACCAACTAAGAATAAATACAAAACAAAGACTTCCCACGTGGGGGCAAAACGTAACGACAGGATAAAAAAATAAACTAACTGTAAACAATGACACAACGTCTTACAAAACACGGAAGGGTAACAAAGGCAGGGCAAGGTAATACACAATACGTACAATCCACAGGCAAGGAAGCAGGAACACGAGCAAACACGGAGACTTATACAAACAGGTAAGCACAAATCCAACGAGCACAGGACAGCAAACACAGGGCATTACATAGGGGAAACTAACAAGGGAGGATAACGATGGGCAGGTGTGGGTAATGAAACACAGGAGGAAAGCTATACAGGAACGAGAGGTGCGGGCCAAAGACGAGACACGAGAAAGTGCATGGCATGTGTAATACAAACAATGCCATGTCTTTCTCACACTAGACATAAGGGATCTGTCACGATCCTGCCACTAGACTAGAAAATCATGAGCAAGGAGGCAGGACCATGACAGATATTGATTTTGTATAAATATTTAATAAACCTTGAGATAATAAGTGACTTAAGTTCAAGACACATTTCTATTTCGACTAGTCCCAAACAACAAATCTGAACTTTCGTGCATTTCTGAGCAACACACAGCTATTTTGCTATTGATTAGCTAAAGCGTTTTCATTATGTTTAAAGTTTAGTTAAATTTTACCTGCAAAAAAATGTTTAATATGTTACAGTAGGTCGTTGATAAAACATGGAACATAAAACATCCTACACATAAATTTCTGCACAATAAATCACCCAAGTTACTTCTATTATTATTTTATTATGACTTTTTAGTGTTTTGTGGATCTTTTGAATGAATTTTGGGAGTGCTGGTCTTGGTCTTGTCTTGGTCTCGGCCCCTCAAAGTCTTGGTCTTGTCTTGGTCTCGACACCCTCTGGTATCGGTCTTATCTTGGTCTCGGTTTTGGTGGTCTCGAATACAACACTGTAACTCAAAACCATTTATTAAAATGCAGCAGTAAAAATCAGAAAATATTATGCCTATAATGCTTATGCGCTTGTTTAAATAATAATAATGTTTAAATAATAATGCATTTCTGTCATTTTATGTCTCCAAAACATTTTTAAACAATATTCATTTTAGCATGCAAATGTGCCTGTGTTTACACTGGACATTACTTTGCTCTTATTAATGTCAATGCATAAAGCATAATTCTTAAAATGTATCAAACCAAAATAAACTAATCTTGGCAAAATAAAAATAACAAAATAAGCACTACTACAAAAAATCTAATGTAAGTAAAGAAACAAAAAATAAGTCTGTATAAATATTTGCACATTCAAATGGAACAAAATTAGATTCATTATTTAATTTTTTCCTTTTTTGCTCTCTCAAATGATTGTTAATTGCAGGCTCTTGCAACTGTAATGTACAAACAAACAGCACCTGTGCCAGATTGTAATAAACACAAAATGCAGTCAACCACTGAAAATCACCTTCCACAATATTACATCAGTGTCTGTGTCTTGTACTTATAAAAAATGTTCAGGCTGTCTTGAAAACTGGTCGCAAACCATTTAGTCGCAGTCTACATGGAGCCCCGAGATTCCCTGTAGATTATTTCTGATAACACGCAAAAGAGTAACAACTAAATTAAATTAAATGTCTAGCTAGTATAGAGTACCTGAGATATAAAAAAAATATTGTATGCAAACCCCGGAAGCGAGTTAGCATTTTAGCACTTCTGGATCCATCGCTCCAAAGTCTATGGATTTTTTGATTGGGTTTTGGTAAATCGCCTAAAATAAGATCTGTGGTTAACAAAACCTCTAAATAGTTTCACGTTTTAATCTTTGACATAAAACACATCTGTAATAACCCTCAATTTTTTAAGCTTTTAGTGTGTCTTGCTAACAAGCTAAAAGCGACTATACATCCTTTGGCGGAATTGCGTATATAAATATCACAAATAATGCAATGTGAGCACAAATCTCTAAAAACATGGATAGGGATTCATTCACGAAGTAGTTACTTATCAGGGAACACATTTTTAATGAAGTTTGAAAAACATTGTCAGAGGCTGTGGTGGTGACGTTGATATTGAGCTTTAACCTCATAGAGTGACTGTCCGCTCTGAAGGACTGCATCTCAGCAACACTGCCATCATTTTATCTGAGGTAAAATGAGATCTTTATGATCATAATCACAGTTTCACCTATTGCCTAATGTGTCAGAAACCAATGTCGCTATCCAGAAGTTATGTCATTACAGCAAGCACAGTACGTTAGGCTAGAGCTTCGATCTTTATCTTGTTTACATTAATCCGAGTCATTTTCACATCCTGAATATATACTTTAAATGCATATTGCAGAATTTCTTATTGCTTTTGGCTGAAAGTACAATTTTTTTTCCAGAAATGATTATTTCACAATAAATATTCTTTAGTGCAGTGGGAGCGCTTTGGCTATTGTCGGACATAGCAAAAGGGGGAGGGCTTTACGAAGGGTCAATTGTGAGACTGTGACTAAGGTGAGTAAGAAACCACCCAGAACAATTATGCACTGGCAATTTTTCTCAGACAATGTAAAAAGTTAATTTAATTTATTTTTTCAGTGCACTCATAAACCACCCATGACTGTATGTTTGTCCAGTTAAAAATATCACCTGTTTCATGTCACAATTTTCTACTTATTTGTGTAAAAAATTCTTCTTCTTTTTTACTTAATGAAACACGCTGTAGGGTTATCCCTAAAACAACCAGTGATATTCCTGATTCGTGAGTTTGTAATATAAAAAATAAAATGCATGTGTAAAATGCATCAGTTTCTGTTGGGTGGCAAGAACCAGCCTGGAGTTTTTGTTTAACTAGCTGAATTCCTCTTCAGCAAAACAGACTAAAGGAAAACCTGTGAAATCAGAGGTGTGGAAGAAACAGGGGATGTTTAAATTTCTTTGTTTTATGGTGGAAAAAAGCTCTTTTTCACCTAGGTACAGTTGTCAGTTCCAGCTAAAGGATGTGGTATCTGACTCATTGGACCTCACATGACGAGACATGGTAGCAGAAATAAGAAAACAACCCGCTCATCCATCCGCACATCCTTCCTATTCACACACTTTTTCCTATCGATAAATGCTCGGTACTCAACAACTCAATAAATCTTTAATCCCTTTACAAATTTCATACTTTTGTACATCTCTTCATCTATACTATGAAATCCAGCACAGATGGTGCAATAGGCCCTTTTCACAATGACGTCACTTAACTTCCGCCTTTTTGCAAAGCAGTGTATCATAACATCCGTCTAGCAACAAACAAGGAAAAGAAGAAGAAGAAGAACTTCCGTTTTGCCGTCGCGCTGGAATTTAACAACAGTGAGAAAAAAAACTGACAGAACACGTATTCAAGTACTTATCCTAGCACCTTCGCTAACACAAAAAGAAAACAAAACACTTACCTTCATAATCAAAACAGGTACTGTTCAACGAAGAATTTCTATCCTTTCTCTAGCTTTGATCTTGTCGTTAGCGAAAATTTGTCTGCAAGACGTTGTACATCATCTAGACGTATTTGTGGCAGATGTGCAAGCCACTTGGTAAACTCCATTCTGAGGCGCTAGCGGAAGTAACTTCTTCTTCTTCTTGAGTTTTACTCGCGGTTGGCAAATCAGCTTATAGGTGCATTACCGCCACCTTATGAACTGGAGTGCTAGCGGAAGTAATGATACACTGCTTCGCGGCAGACGGAAGATGCGTGACGTCATGTGAAAAGGGCGTATTGGCATCCAAATATGCATACTATCTTGCTACACAGTATTTAAAAAGCAATATGCTAAATGAACGGATGTATTTGTATTTGTACCACAAATCTGCATACTGTACATACTTTTGTCAACTGATCACACTTCATCAGTCTAGACATGTTTTGTACATACTATGAATACATGTTTTTTTCTATACATGTCTAGACATGTTTTGGTCAAATTTAATACATACTGTACTATGAATACATATAGAAATCTGGATGTAACTGTCTAACTGCCACACATGTGTGAGAAATGACTCACTAATCTAGTGTAGACTTAAGACATTCCTTTGTATTACATTCACTACAAACCACCCCCCTCTCTTAGACAAACTAATCCATATCACTTATCACCTTTTCCACTACCATAAACTAGTAGTGTCATCTTACTAAACAGAACTACAATGCTGTATATTAATGTAATGAATGGATTGTATTTACAGCTGTGCTAACACTGACATATTTGATCACAGTAATAACACAAGACATATCAAGCACTAAAACATTGTGGGTTCTGTGTTTAGGGTCTTATTTATATATATTTTCTCCTTTTTACATAAACTAGAAATATAAAAATAGCACTTTATGACAAAAAGGAGTGCAATTAGGGTGACCACCACCCAACAAACCAAATGTGGGACAGGTAATCCGTTTGTGTGGGACAATGTGGGACACCACTGAAAGGTAGCGTGAAACGTCTCGGGTTACTTGGCTGTAACCCTGTTCCCTTAAAAAGCGGGAAGGGAGTAGCGGAGGGGCACCCCTTGCTAATGCCATAGAGGATGTGACCTTTCTGGTTGAATGGGCCCTAACTCCTAGAGGTGAAGCTTGACCACGTGACTCGTAGGCCAGGGCGATAGCATCCCTCACCCAATGTGACACAGTTTGTCTAGTGGGAGCTGTCCCCTGGATGCGGCCCCCATAGCATATGGAAAGCTGCTCTGACTTACACCACTGGCTGGTGCGATGGACGTAATTCTGAAGAGCAAGTACTGGACACAGTAAGTGAATCCTTTCCTGCTCCGGTGTCGTGATCGGTGGAGGGCAGAAGGCCTCAAGAAAAACCAGATGCATGGAGGAGAATGGAACTTTCGGAAGATAATTAGGGTGAGGATGCAAAATGGCTTTGACCAGCCCAGGGGCAAATTCCAGGCAGGATGGCGAGACTGACAGGGCCTGCAAATCTCCAACTCTCTTCAGAGAAGTAATAGACATTAAAAAAAACATATTTAGGGTGAGAAACCTGACGGGTACTTACTCCATTGGATCGAATGGGGTACCAACCAGACCCTCGAGCACTATAGTTAAGTCCCATTAAGGGACTGTCGGTCTAGTGGGCGGTCTCAACCGTTTAGCTCCACGAATGAAGCGCATGACTAACGGGTGTTCCCCACAGAAACTCCATCAATCAAAGCATGGCAAGCCGAAATGGCGGCTACATAAACCCTGAGGGTACCAGGACTCATGGGCCTGAAATACTGCCATCATTTCGAGGCAATTGATGTGCCATTCGAGAAGATGACCTCTCCAGATCCCTTGGGCTGGACGGCCATCTAAGACTGCACCCCAACCCTTGAGGGAAGCGTCTGTCATTAGCATCTTGCGATGACAACACGGACCGAGAGTGGGACCTAAAGTCAGAAACCGAGTTCTGAGCCACATAGAAAGGGGACGAAGCCCCTGGCGCTTAACCTGTATTTGCCTCTGGGGATTGGCCCTTGGATGAAATCCCCTGGCTCTGAGCCACAACTGAAATGGTCTCATATGCAGGAGGCCCAATGGTATCACCGTGGATGCAGCCGCCATGAGACCTAGAACTCTTTGAAAGTGATGGTTTGTAACTTTCTGGCCTAGCCTGATGTTTCTCAGGGTGTTTTGAATGGATTCGACATGTGCAGGGGACAACTGTGCCCGCCTTGTGACCGAGTCCCATACAACTCCAACATATGTTGTCTTCTGCGTAGGAGAGAGAATGCTTTTCTTGGCGTTGAGCCTCAATCTTAGCGTTTCGAGATGAACTAGGATGACATCCCGATGTCGAAGCACTAGCTCCCGAGACTGGGACAAAATCAGCCAGTCTATGTAATTTAAAATGCGGATGCCCTGGAGTCGTAGAGGAGCCAGAGCGACATCCATGCATTTTGTGTATGTGCGGGGTGACAAGGCTAGGTCGAATGAAAGAACCCGATACTGGTAAGCTTCGCCCCTGAAAGAGAACCTCAGGAATTTCTTGTGTTGTGGCAAGATCTGTATGTGAAAATATGCGTTCTTGAGATCGATTGTGACGAACCAATCGCCTGCTCGAATCTGAGATACGATCGTCTTAATCGTCAACATTTTGAACTTGTATGTTCTCAGGTAACGGTTCAACCGAAAATCTAAAATCGGACACAACCCCCCATCTTTTTTGGGAACCATAAAATAAGAACTGTAACAGCCTGCCTCTCTGTCTGACAGGGGAACACGTTCTATGGCCCCTTTGTCCAGCAGAGCTTGCAGTTCTTGTGTCAACAAATGCGCTCATTCCGGTTTCACGGAAGTGGAGACCATGCCGCTGAAACGCGGAGGCCGATATGCGAACTGAATCCTGTAGCCTGTGCCTACAGTCCTTACTACCCAAGGGGAGATTTCTGGCAAAAGCATGGTGACCCACTCCCCTATTTCTACGAGGGGGAGCACGATTTACCACGCTCTCCTTCTGGACCTCACGCCTGAGGTAGACCGGGCCAGAATGGGTCTGGGTGGGGCCAGGTTGGGATTGGGTGGCCAGCAATCCCGACGCCTGAGCACGGTGGGGAAGAAACCTCACGAATGCCTCCTCATGGTGCTTCGCGTCACGGAATCTACTGACAAAGGTATTAACTGCGTCGCCAAACAGACCTGAAGGCGAAACAGGGGCATCAAAGAGGAACGCCCGGTCCCTGTCCTTGATGCCCGTGAGGTTGAGCCACAGATGCCTCTCCGTGGAAACCAAAGCAGCCTTTGACCGGCCGATAGCACGGGCCGTCTGCTTGGTGTAACGGAGGGATACATCTGTAGCTTGGCGAAGTTCTGAGAACGCCTCCTCGTCAATAGATCCGCCTGTGCTCAGGTCATTGAAGCAGGTCAGCCTGATACGCTTGCACAAGCGTCATGGTGTGCAGAGCAGCACCAGCCTGACCCGCTGCCTGGAAAGCCTTCCCCACCAATGAAGATGTTACTCTACATGGCTTGGTGGGGAGTACAGGCTTCTTCAGGGATGATGATGTCCCAGGGGAGAGATAGCCTGCCAACATCTGCATGGGGCATCATCATATATCCCTTTGTCTTTGCATCCACGATAGTCGAATAAATCGACATCGAGGGCACAAAGACGCGGGACATGTAAGGTTTACTCCATGAATGAGTAAACTTGTCATGGAGGTGAGGGCGAAAAAGGGGAGAGGGCGTCGCTAATGCCCCTCCCCCTGGCCACCTGACATATATCTGTCATCCAGTTAAGAGTGCATGGGGACCTCTTGGTCCTGCGGCCTGTCGAGATTTAACCTCTCGACTGCCTCAGTCACCACCCCCAGTACGTCCTCGTACGCTTTGATATCGCGAGCGGGACGCTCCGAGAAGGTGCTCTCAAACTCTACAGAAGCAAGGGAAGCCAAGTCCTCTGCCCGATCTGATGATTTGCTGGGGCATGCTTCAGAGGCGGGGACTAACACCTTGCGATGCGGTGAGCGCGTGAGAGAGGATGAACCTGTCTCAAGCACTTCAGCCATATCGCGGCGCAATCCCCAGGAGACTAACGAGGGAGAGTCCCATATAAAAAACATGAGCCGAGCGCGAAGAACATTGACATCTCAAGCCTTGCAATGTTCGCACTCTCCCTCGTGTCCGAGAGCAGCGTGATCAGCCCCCAAGCACTCGAAACAAAACGTCTTGGTTACGGCTGTAACCTCAGTTCCCTGATGGAGGGAACGAGACGTTGTGTCGAGCTGACAGATGGGGTTCGCTCTTGAGAACCTATCAACATCCGACTAGTTTTGAAAAGGCCAATGAAATTGGTGAATGAAATTTGCATGCCGGACTCCGCTCCCGGATATCCGGGTATAAAAGGGAGACGGCGTGCTTCATTCATTCACCTTTGCTCTGAGGAGCCTGAGACCTCTCACGACTGCTGCAGAGGGCAGCACGCGTTGTGGCATAAGGTACACAACGTCTTGTTCCCTCCATCAGGGAACTGAGGTTACATCCGTAACCAAGACTTTCCCTTTCTGTCGGTCTCTCGACGTTGTGTCGAACTGACAGATGGGGTTCCCATGGAAAACACCATGATGCTGTGCCCTTTCAAAATCTCTAGTAAAGCGATGGTGACTGGCCTGGGCGTGTCAGCCGTGAGTGCTACTGCAAAATTGTAACCTACCAGTGGATAGGTAGGGGGTCCCAGAGCTTCTTTTGAAGGTCGGAAGGCCCATGCCTTCGGCCCTCACAGGCGGTGGCCTTGTTTCTCTAACAGCGAGAAGCCACCCGGTATCGTAAGGCCACTGGGTAAGCGCTACTTCCTCAAATGGGGGATGCGCTACAGAGACCACTTCCTACCGTAGGCAGGAGCTTTAGTGGAGCTACCAACATGGTCTCACCGTTAGGGGAGAACTCATGGGAGGAAAGTGCGGACTGAAGGAGTTAACCGCAAGGTGGAGGTCCACCTAGGGAAGGTCATGGGTTACCAAGGTGGGAACCAATCATGAGGATACATCAGACAGAACCCCCCTGCTGGGGGGTTACGACGTCCGGTAGCACTAGGTCTGGTTAGAGCTATTTTGTGGATAACTCAGTTGGTACCCGGCCTAAGGGTCAGGGCTGCTCTGCCCAGCCCGCCCGCAGGAGGTGCTTGCTTAGTGATGGATGGAATGCCTGTTTTTCACCCAGTGGGGGAAGAAGGGGGGCAAAAAATGGCACGCTGACCCACCTAGGAGGGGGGAAGGTGCTTTTGCAGGTGTACGCCCTACCGGCCTTACCTGATGCCCTGCAAGACTCGAGCTGATACCGGTTTTACGCGGAGGCTGTAGAACCTCGCGAAGGTGTTGGGCGTAGCCCAACCCGCAGTTCTGCAGATGTCTGCCAGAGAGGCGCCTTAAGCCAGTGCCCACGAGGAGGCTATACTCTGAGTGGAGTGAGCTCTCACTGCCAGTGGGCACGGGCGATCTTAGGACCGGTACGCCGTAGTGACGGCGTCCATGATCCAGTGCGCCAAATTCTATGTTTGAGACAGCCCTCCCCTTCTGCTGATCTCCAAAACAGACAAAGAGCTGCTCAGAGCTCCTGAGGCTCTGTGTGCGGTCCAAGTAGAGGCGCAATGCGCGTACTGGACTCAACACGGATGGTGGGGAGTGCCTGTAAGTTCACCACCTGGTGTCTAGGGGGAGTGGTGGGAACTTTGGGCACGTAGCCAAGCCAGGGTATCAGGATAGCGTGAGAATCACCAGGCCCAATGTGGCAAGGTGGGCGTGGTTCAGCGAAGTCTGCAGCGGGAGAGAGAGTGAGGAGACGAGCGGTGAGTGAGTGGCGCTCGCACAAATAATGAACACATGTGCCTTGTTCCAGTAACTGGCATGGAGATGCTTAAAAGCAGCAAGGCAGAGACAGTCGGGGAGACAGACCGGAGCTGACGACTGGTGTCGAGTGACTTTGAATGAGTGAGCGGAGGACTTAGAGCGGGAGGCTATGACCACAAGAAAGACTGTTCGTCCACGGAAGTGGCGGTGTTTGATTTAGGCGCGTACAGCGCTTGTGTAATTTCTTTATAATAAAGTTCGTAGTCGTCAGCTCTACCCTGATTTCAGCCTCTTCCTTCCTGTTCCCTTGAAGTCTTGTTACACTGGTGCCGAAACCCGGGATGGAAGGAAGTAGGAGCGCCGCGACCGGGGGGTCTGGTCCCCCCGGTTCGCCGTTTGCAGAGGTAATTTCTTTACTCGCGGTCCTCCATCAGGAACAACATAGAGCGTTGCTGCAGCACCGGGAGGACCAGGATGTACGTTTCCAGGCGGTCCTCCTGGCTCAGCAAGAGGACCGCGAGTCGTTCCGGAGCTGGGTGCACCGGGAGGTTCGGACGGGGCCTCGCGCCGACCTGGTCCTCCAGAAAATGGTCCCACAGGATGATCCCGAGGCCTTCCTCGGACTCTTTGAGCGGGTAGCGGTCGCGAGGGGTTGGCCGGAGGATTAGTGGGCCCTACACCTCATACCGCTCCTTTCTGGAGAGGCCCAGGTGGCGGCGCAGCAGTTACCTCCGGAGAATCTCCAGGTGTATGCTGAGCTGAAGAAGGCCATCTACCTGCTAGCTCAGCAGCTCTGGGACTCCTGCCGCAAATGGCTGATGGCCGGAGATAGCGACGTCGCGAGCATCGTGGATAAGGTGGTACTGGAGCAGTTCACGACCTGTCTGCCCCGGAGAACAGTGGCCTGGGTCCAGTGCCACCATCCGACGTCTCTGGACTCGGCCATCCAGCTGGCGGAAGACCACCTGGTTGCGTGCCCTGGAATCGGGGAAATTTTACCAGCGGTCTCTCTCCCCACACCCGCAGCCCGGCCGATACCAGCACCACGGACCCGACCACCGATCCCGCCGAGGGGAGGGCCCCGGGGACACGGAATCTACGCGACCGGACTGACCGACGGAGGGGGAACCTTGGCCGGCAGGTCCGCCATGCTGGAGACGAGCAGCCACCCCTACACCATGCCATACAACCCGCCTGCCTCTTCCTCCCCACACCAGTTAGCGAGCCCACTCCCTGCCATTGGGGTGGCGGGAAAGCATGGGCCGGCTTGTTGGCGCTGCGGGGACCCGGACCATTTCATAGATCGCTGCCCGGTGATGGATGTGGGGGCCATGATCCGGGTCCCCGACGAGCCACGAGCTGCCCCTGGTCCGGCTGGCCTGTACCAAATACCCGTGAGTATTGGGGGGTGTACATACCAGGCTTTGGTGGATTCAGGTTGCAACCAGACCTCCATCCACCAAAGCCTGGTTCGTCTCGGGGCATGGGGTAAAAGCCGCGAGGTTACGGTGCAGTGTGTTCACAGGGATGTGGTGAAATACCCTTTGTTGAGGCTGCCCATTAAATTCAAGGGGGGAAAGCATAGTGTAGAGGTGGCGGTTAATCCTCACCTCCGGCATCCGCTAATTAATGCTTTTTCAGGCGGCTCATAGTAACCCAATTGCAGGTCACTTAGGGCAGGGTAATACACTGAGTCGCCTCATGGCCCGATTCTTTTGGCCTGGCATTCACGACAACGTGCGCAGGTAGTGCGCGTCTTGCCGCGAATGTCAGTTGGTAAACCCACCGGCCACCCCAAAAGCGCCTTTGCGCCCTCTTCCGTTGGTGCAGGTCCCCTTCGAGAGAATTGGCATGGACCTCATCGGGCCATTAGAGCGATCCGCACGGGGGTATCGCTTCGCATTGGTTCTGGTGGACTATGCAAACGCGATATCCCGAAGCAGTGCCACTCCGCAGCATTTCCGCGAAAAGTGTTGCGGACGCCCTGTTTCGGATCATCTCCCGGGTGGGGATCCCCCGCGAGATCCTCGCTGATCAAGGCACGGCGTTCATGTCACGTACGTTACGCGAACTGTATGAATTACTGGGCATTAAATCGATTCGCACCAGCGTCTTCCACCCACAGACCGACGGACTGGTGGAACGATTCAATCGCACGTTGAAAACCATGATTCGTAAGTTCGTCCACGAGGACGCCAAGAATTGGGATAAATGGTTAGAGCCTCTCTTATTCGCAGTACGAGAGGTCCCCCAAGCCTCCACGGGGTTTTCCCCCTTCGAGCTCCTGTATGGACGCCAGCCCCGTGGGGTGCTGGACGTCCTGAAGGAGAACTGGGAGGACGGGCCTTCCTCTAGTAAGAATGAAATTCAGTATGTCCTGGACCTGAGAGCAAAACTCCGGACACTGGGGCGGCTGTTGATGGAGAATTTGCTACAGGCTCAGGACAAACAAAGCCGTCTGTATAATCGGGGTTCTAACCTGAGGAAATTCACACCGGGAGAGAAGGTACTTGTGTTGCTCCCGACATCTAACTCTAAATTACTTGCGAAGTGGCAAGGACCCTTTGAGGTCACACGGCAAGTCGGGGACCTCGACTATGAGGTTATTCGGACGGATAGGGGAGGCGCACGTCAGATTTACCACTTCAACCTCCTTAAAAAATGGAGCGAGGACGAGGCAGTGATGCTGGCGACGATGGTATCCGCAGAGGAGGATCTCGGTCCAGAAGCGAATGTTAAACCGCATTCCATTGCTCTGGCCCCGGGGGGAGACCACCTCTCACCCTCACAGCTCACTGACCTGGCCGGCCTACAGGCGGAGTTTGCCGATGTGTTTTCTCCCCTTCCAGGCTGAACGAATCTCATACGGCACCATGTCGAAACCGAACAGGGGGTAGTGGTGCGTAGTAGAGCCTACCGTAGTAGAGCGTACCGTACCCGAACACAAAAAAGAGGCTGTTCAGGCAGAATTAGAGGCCATGCTAGATTTGGGGGTAATAGAAGAGTCCAACAGTGACTGGGCGAGCCCGATAGTTTTGGTTCCCAAAACAGACTGCTCGGTCAGGTTCTGCGT
>NC_079910.1:205080-297580 GCF_024868665.1 Triplophysa rosa
GAGAGACACAGTTGTGCTGCTTATCGTGGCGTCGCTCTTGTAATCTTATTACAATAATATTCAACAATTGTATAACACAATTACACATCTCATGTCACCTTACACGTGACTCACATAACCCAACACACATAACGTGTTGCTTCACTCTTGTAAGAGTCTTCCCTTTTCTTATACTCCATTATATCTCTTTTACATCACTCAACATCTTTACTCCGACATCACCACATTTTCCAATCTCGGTATGTAAAGATAACTGTAACGTTGAACAAACCACTGTATATAAATCTATATAAACATTTAAACCGTAGTCATAAAACACACAATAATATCTGAACACCAACAAAATATACTATAACATATATAAACCCAATTAACACACTAAACATTACACTCGTCTGGGTCTTCAGTGTTTAAAAGGCTTCCCCTTGGATATTTTATCACATCAGTAGCAGGCCTGACGCACACATGTGCGAGTAAAACGCCATTTTCAGAAACTTACAACCGATCTCTTTTAAACCGTTTAACTCGACTCAAAACATGTACATCACCCTCATGCATCAACATACACATGAAATCAACATATTTGCTAACGTTTGATGTCCTTGGTGATAAATTTCCACCCACCTGTTTGAAATTAAACAAAGAGAGACACAGTTGTGCTGCTTATCGTGGCGTCGCTCTTGTAATGCTCTCTTCTTCGCGACTCACCCTAAACCCCACCGTCAACGCAGCATCTCCCCCTACTGTCCCCGGACAGTACTACACATCACCATTAGACATAATAACACTCATTTAAACAATATTACAAATACTCAGATAATCAAGTCCATGGCATAAAAACAAATAATTACTACCATTTCTGTGACTACACAAACAGGGTGTCACATTGACTTGTGTATCAAAGTTACTTCTTGACAAATGTACACTGTTTTGTTGAAAGCTCTGTCCAAATATATAATTATTACCATTGTCAGTGGTGTAATCGGGTAAGGATCCTGTCCTTGCATTGAGATCCCCACATGCCAACACACTTCCTAGGGCCTGGAAATGATTGATTTGACTGTGGAGGGTTTCAAAGATGTTTTCATTATAATAAGGAGATTCAGAGGGAGGAATATAAAGGGCACATAAAAATATATCTTTTGTAGTTTGACTGAGTTGATTATTGATTTTGAGCCAGATAATGGGATTCGTCTTTTTTGATTAGTTTGATGTATTTATCAATTTCAAGCTTGTGCCAAATGATTATGCCACCTGAATCTCTCCCATGTGTCATTTTTTCATGTTTTTGAGATGATATTGATATTTCACGATAACCTGGGGGACAAAAAGTGACCTCATCAGTTCTGCGCCATGTTTCTTGTAATATTATGTCTGTGTCTAATACACTTTTCTTAAAGTCCAGGGTTTTGGGTTTACATCCTAAACTGGATGAGTGTATTCCCTGAATGTTCCACAGTGTAATTGTCAGTGGTTTCATGTGTTTTTCACAAACAATCTTATCATTCCTCTATAATAAAACCAACCCGACTTAAACCCGTTGAATATCAATGTAAATCACGTAAGCATACATAAAGGCTGCTGTTAACATACTGTTATTACTGTATTGATATGTTGTAGTTCAAATTAGTTTGTTGTCTTTTACTCACTATACTTGTCCATCAGCCGTGTGCAGATTAAGTTCAGCATGTCTTTAATTTCTCTTAGATTGGTGCTTTCAGTGTCCTTTTGGCCTTTTAAGGCTGCAGCGTAGTTTAGTTGCTCCGGCCGTTCTGATCTGTGTGGGTTGGGTTGTGGAGCGGACATCTGCTCCATCCTCGGGGCTTTTCTCAGTAGTGGCTCTTTTTTCCGCGGCTGATGTGGTGGCACAAGGTCTTGGTGTTGCTGTCGGTGATGGGGCACAGGGTGATGCCGGTGTGAAGGTCGAAAACTTGGTTGCTGTTGTTCAGGATGTGGGTACAGGGGGACAGGGTGAAAGTTTTGAGACATAGGTTGTTGCTGATGAAGTCTCCAGCGCACTGGGAAATAGCGTTTATCTGGATTTGGGGAGAAGACGCCGTGTGGTGATGTTTGGAGAAAGCGTGTCTTTTGCTGAGGATTGCTGGATTCTTTGTTATTCTTCAAGGGGCTGCCAGGGGTTCTGCCAAGTGCAACATCTTTGAGATTTTTAGCAAACACATTCACGCTGTCTTTACGCAAGTGGATGTGGTCATGAAGATTGTCAATGTTCAATGTAGAATGATGTACAAGGTGAACGTTTGGCATTCCGGCACATCCCCGTGAGATGTCTGTGTTGACTCTCTGTATTGTGCGCAGGTGGAGATCAGTTCTGGGCAGTATGCTGGAGATGACTATTTTTGATGTTGGGAATGTCTGTGTTGCTTTAATTGCCACGTGCCTAACCGACTGTGCCACTCGCTCTTGTTGTGTCCGCAGGTCATTTGTCCCCACATGTATGATGATGTGACTGGGATCACCCAGTTTGTCTTTGTCAAGGTGCCGAAGGGCACTGTCTGTGTTTGGGCACCAAAGTTTTATTGTTTTGTGGTTGGGAAAGAGCTGTTTTTCATTGATGAACTTGCCATTGGAGTCAATTAAAATGACTATTTCTGCAGATGCCGATGTGTTTTCTTGATCCCGGGCTTGTTCAGAGGCATCAGTCTGTGTTGTTGGCGTGTTAGTCTCAGGAGGTGCCGGAAGTGGATGTGCTGATGGCTCAGTGTTATTTAAGTTGGATTGTATGGAGGACTCTTGTATGGAGGTCTGCTTTTTCAGGCTTTGTATTTCTCTCTCTCTGAGAGTCAGCTCCTCTCTGACACCTTTTAGCTCTCTGTTTATGGTCTCTCTTTCCTGTTGCAGTCCTTTAATTTCTCCTCTCAGCTCTTCAACACTAGCTTTAAATTCTTTTTTCAGCTGATGAAGTTGGTTTTCTAGTTTTTGTATTGTCTCATTTGATGTTGTGTATGACAGCACCAGCTCTCTGAGTTCCACCAGTTCAACCTCCTGTAGGGAAAGACTGTTCCGTATCTGAGTGACTGACTCCTCCAGCTGTGTGTCACAGTCCAGGATAAGCTCCTCCTCCTCCTCTAGCTCCGCCCCTGAGCTCTTGGTGTCAACATGGCTGTCATCTCTGTTTGTCTGTTTCTCCCTCTCTACCAGCGCTTTCAGACTGTTAAAATGTGCCTGAACAGAGTTGAGACTCGCTTCATTCCCTTGAAACATTATGGTCCCGTTGTGATAAATGTTTACCGTCATAAACGCTTTGCTGGTGTTTCCTTCTTCTTCTAATTCTTCATGAATTTGAATTTGTCTCCCATTACAGATGCCATGTTTTTTAACATTCTTGTAATATTTGCAGATGACTGTGTGCCAAACACTGCAGTTTTCAGTGTACAGCAGTAGATTTGTGATTGTAGATTTGTCTCCTTTCTGAAAATAATCCGCCATTAAAGTCTCAGGGTTTAATGTTATGGGGCGCTGCTGCTGCTGCCTCTGTTCCCTCCATTTTCAACTGTCACTCTCCACACGTTGCTAATTAAGCTTTAGTCAGTTATTTGTTTCTCTTTGTCTTATTTCTTCTTTCTTAATTGTGAAAGCAGTAGAGATGAAGGTAACTTTATCTTGCCTGTTTGTTGGTTGAAGTTTGTTTCCGGATCATATCTGCTGTGTTTTCTCTCTCTCTCTCTCTGTAGGGTTGGGTGTGGCCACTCTGTTTGCTGGGTTGTTGGTTCGAGTGTTGGTGACATTTACTGTTGTTTCATTCGCTGGTTTTAATGTGAAGGAGAAGATCTTTATATCTCTGGCCTGGATGCCTAAAGCTACAGTGCAAGTGAGTTCAAAAAACATCACGTGCTGCAGATACCCTGTACATTTGCAGACGTGCAAAATGTTGGTGTGTTGTTGTGTTGTGTTGAGGCTGCTATAGGGTCTATGGCTCTGGATATGGCTAACAGTGCTGGAGATGAGCCGCTGCAGAATTATGGGATGGATGTTCTCACTGTGGCCATTCTTGCAATTCTGATCACAGCTCCGATCGGCGCTCTCGCCATCGGCCTCACGGGACCAAAACTACTGCAGAAATACACAAGTACACATCTGGACACAAACACACACAGTAAGAAAGTTTACAGGTTTATTCAACTCTTTAAATACACTCACTGAACGACACGTAGCAGATCCCTCGCACACTATGATCTGTTACACACCTGTCTATGCACACACACACACGCTCATTGACATGAAGAAGAGCTGATGACCTCACATCACATGACAGCAGACACTGAGAACACAGATTGACGTGTGTAACTGTTTGTTGTGTCTTTAGATCATTGTGACAGAACTCAAGATGTCGGTGGCCTGGAGTCCAAACTGTAAAATATCTCTTACACGCACACGTGTGAATCTGAAATATTACCACACAGTCACAAACGCTGTTGTTGTTGTGTTGAGTTATTTGACCTTGATCTCAGGTTTGTTAAAGATCTCATGAACATCCGTCTGCCTGTAAACTGCCTTTCGAAATATCTGCTGTGAAAACTTATCATCAAATCTTCATGTAAATCAGTAGCATCGCTCACATCATAATTCAGTCATCACCAGCTCTTCCTCATTTTATTTCTGTTATATTTATTTTGTGTTTTGACTGTGTTGCGTCTTTGATATCAGACAACAGAGGAATGTACATTTACAATCACAAAATTAGACCTAAACAGTTTCAAGAAATTAAACTTCCTAAGTCACAACTAATAAGCTCTCCCTGTTCTTCATAAACATTTGCTCAGTCACTTTGAATGAAAGTCAGTGAGTACAGCTGTGACACGTCAGAGGAGACCTGGTCCTCCCGGCTGAGTTTGGATTCTCACGAGGTTGTTTCTCCATTTATTTCTCATTGGAGTTTGGGTTCCTCGCCACAGGGCCAACGTGTTGGCTTGCTCACCAGGAGACTGCTGCTTATAGGTTCTGTAAATTCCGTTAACATCGCTTTATTAGAATGATCTTGCTTGTTCTACAAACACAATGCAGTGTACTGTTTTACCTTTTCTGTTTTTCTTTTCTCCTGTAAAGCTGCTTTGGAACAATGCACATTTTGAAAGGCACTATATAAATTAAATTGAATTGTGTAAACGCTGTGAGATGAAGAAAGTTCTGTTCAGTACATTAAACTCTGTGTGTGTGTGTGAGATCATTGTCTGGGTTTGTGTCATAATAATAATATTGGGTTTTATAATGGTTTAATTTCAGCAGGAGTTAGAGATCACATGATCAAAGTCAACATGAACTTGACATCATTCAGTGTTGATTACTGTAAAGCTGCTTTGACACGACGTGTTTTCTTCTGTGGTGTTGCTCTATCAAAAACTGGTCAATGAATAAACACGGTATGTTTTTGCACATTCTTTTTTAAATAATGAAATTATTGCAGTTGACTTCAAACAAACCTGCAAAGCAATGTAAATTCAGACACTGTAAATATATAGTATAGGTCAACACAACAAACCAATCTTAGTACCACTTTTCCCTCATTTTTCTTGTTTTCTCCATTTTTAGTCAAGTAGTTATCTCAACTAAATTGACTTCGTAATTGCAAAAAAGACAACTGACAGTTGAACCAACTTAAAATAAATGGGCAACAAGCCCATAAAATTTCTGAGTACACCCAACTCCAAAAAAATAGAAGAAAACGTAATATTTTATTAAATTATAACCATACTTGACAAACTCTAATGAAGACAGACCAAAACATTGGTCCAGTAACTGCTCAAGAAGTTAGGGTTGGAGTAGGAGCACTGGATCATGAACTTAGAACCAGAAACACAAACATCATTCATTAAAAAACAACAGGCAACTAGCATTTTCAACAAAACACTGAAACAGAAAACCAAAATAAATGTCACAATGCATGCTGGAGACTTTCTGTTTAAGATTAGAATAATTTTGCAAGTTGAGCAAACTTTTTGACACGTTTCGTATCCAAGTCCAGTCAACAAAATAATCTATGTGGACTAATTTTATTCAGTATACACAAAATAGTATATTAGCTCCTACAAAAAATGATTGAAGTTGGTTCAACCTTTGTTAGATGAACATATTTGGAGATGGAGTTTTTACAGTGTAGTGATTTAAAAGGGCACATGAACAATGTTTGACCAAAGTTTCTCATGAATAAAGTGATTTTCTGTCAAGCTGCTTAGAACTGATTGTAATGTTAAAACAATTGATCGACCAAAAAACTCAATGGCCTTCGTAGCAGATTTCAGTAGTTTATTGAGTCAAAAAAAAAAAACAAGTACACAAACAAAACACTGCTGAATCTGATCGAAGAAAAACTGGAACCCAAAACTGAAGACAAACACGTGGACAGCTGTATGAAAACAAGCAGACTTCAGAAATTCAGCTTCAGTCTCACACAAACACACTCCGTTCACACATGCATCAGATCATCAATCCTCTGATGTCGCATCACAACACAAACACATCAGACCAAATCAAGTTAAGGCACCACCACTGTTTATTTACTAGAAAAATAAATAAGTGTACACATGAAGCGTCTGATGTACGTGCTTTACAAAATGTGTGAGAAATCAGTTCATGAGGAAACCCCGTCCAGACATTTGACTTTTGTTCTGTAGGAAAAACGCTGAATTTGTCCTCTCCGCAAACAACAACAGAAAGACGTGAATGAAGAGAAGAGCTGATGTTCCATCTGATGCTCATTCACAGTCCAAAAGCCAGAGAGAGAGAGAGAGAGAGAGAGAGAGAGAGAGAGAGAGAGAGAGAGAGAGAGAGAGAGAGAGAGAGAGAGAGAGAGAGAGAGACAGAGAGAGAGAGAGAGAGAGAGAGAGAGAGAGAGAGAGAGAGAGAGAGAGACAGAGAGAGAGAGAGAGAGAGAGAGTGAGAGAGAGAGAAATCATTTCTTCTGAATAAGGGCGAGAACTTCAACCAGCCTCAGCGTCGCAGCCCCGCAAACCGGCTCTCTCCGCTCGGACCGCCACCTCTCCCAGCCCCCATCCCGCCTCTCGATGAGGGGGGGCCACGCCCATCTCTGTCTCGCCCCATTCCATTTCCCATAGATCCTCGGAGCCCGCTGGGTCCCCGGCGACCGTCGGCCGCTCCTCTGGTTTCTCGCTCTCGGGTCGCTCTGGTCTTCTTCTCCTCCACGTTGAGCCGCACTTCTCCACGAAACATGATAGGCTGCAGAGGAGAGAGACCGAAAGCTTCAAAGCGTCATACATCAAGTGGATTCAATAACTAGGATCATTTTAGATGAAATGCATATTTTCAACCAAACATAAAGACAAACATTTAGATCTTTGTGAACTCGGAGTAATGATCAAGTCATTTCAGACTATGAATCCTTCATAAGCCTGTGAATCCTTTCAGATCTCACTCTATTAAGGTCATGTTTATACTTGCATGTGTTAGCATGAAAAGGGCGTTTTAAGTTAAAAAAAAGTCTGTTACACTATGGAAACCAGTCAGGCATGCTGGGCGTGCGCACACAAACAGTTGTTGTTGATGACGACACCATTGGTTGTTAGTCACATTAGACCGGTCAGCACAACAATAAACATGATGGTGAGGAACACAAGGACGTCTTCGTGTGGATAGATGAGGTGTTATTTATGTTGTTAGGCTTCTTTGATTTCAGACTGATCGACGGATGACATCGCAGTACTGAGAGAGCCATTTAAAAACAGAGGGCTCGTGATTCTCTCTCGCGGTGCTGTAATGTCAAGTCAAGTCAAACAAGCCTGTTGTTTAAGGGCCGTTGCGAGGCTGGTCAGGTAGGGTAATGGCTCATATGACAGGGGATTGATGAATCAGAGAAGCAAAGGCAATGATTCAAAAGACCCAATTCAGTGAGTGAATGTGGCAAACACGCCTTCGCATACTAGCATTTCCTGCTATCATTTTGAGCGCTGTTGAACAGATTATGAAAGACCTCTGATTGGCCATTGTGTTTCCAAGCTCATGGGATACGTCTTTGAATGGCTCCTTACCGAGCGCTTGCGCAACCAAACCTGGAAGCGCACTCTCTACAGAGCGCTTACACAGATCCACACGGAAGCGTTTGAAAGTCTATCCAAGTCAAAATCAAACGCTTCCGTGTGGATCTGTGTAAGCGCTCGGTAAAGAGTGCGATGCAATGATCATTTCACGTGCTTCCAGGTTTGGTTGCGCAAGCGCTCGGTAAGGAGCCATTAGAAGACATATCCCATGAGCTTGGAAACACAATGGCCAATCAGAGGTCTTTCATAATCTGTTCAACAGCGCTCAAAATGATAGCGGGAAATGCTAGTATCATAACATTTAGTACCGACTGGTACCCAAGTTTAGTATCACTAACACTCTATTCTACAGTCTCTGGTTTCATCCGTTCTCACAGAAATGTAACCCCGAAGTTTTTAAACTAAAACGGAGTCTGCAGCGTTTCCAAAAGTCTGCGTTTTCAGGGGGGTTGAAAACTCAGAAGCAGTGTAAACGTCAGGTGTAATCGTAGCAAAACGTATGGGTTTCTAAAGGAAAACACACCAGTATAAACGCCACCTTAGAATGTCCAAATAAAAGTGTGTCTATAATGCTGCGTGCCAGCAAAACCAACCAATAAAAAAAACATATATATTAGTGACAAGAATATTTCACAGCGATTACACAAACCTTAGCGCCCAGAATCCTCGGCACAGGCTCAGAGTCATCAAACACCACAAAACCAAAGTTGGGCAGTTTGCCTCCGACACCCTTTGTGTTGATTCTCATCTCCACCACATTCCCAAACGCTGAAGAGAAACACACCGATGATGTCACACACAGGCCTCAGATAATCGTGCGCAGGGTCAAAGGTCACACTTACTCATGAAGAAGTCCTTCAGTTCACCCTCATCTATGTCGTGAGGAAGATTTCCAACGAAGAGCTGGTGACTGTCTGGATAACGCACAGCCCTGCGACCGTCTGCATCACCGGCCTCCGGGTCACCGCGGCCTGCACCCAACACGCACTTCTCATTGGCTGAGATCATCTCATGACATCTAGAAATAAAACACTGGGCTGAAGGTAAACTCACCCCTAAAACTCAAGTGCTGTTTTCCGGCCTGAGACTCTGAGCCGCCGCCATCTGATAAACACAAGAGCAGTGTCAGTCACATCATCACAAATCACTCACAAACACAAAAAGAGTCCTGAACACACCTGCTCGAGCTCCGCGAGTGGGAAAACCTGACCTCTCTCTCCTCTGATCTCGGGGTAAAGCAGAATGAGCGTCCAGTTTCACCTCCACCCGCGGCTGACACACACACACAGAGCAACATTATCCTCTGGCTTGTCAACAGGTTTGTGTTGCTAAAAAACTACACAGTAAACCCACCCACACAAACAGGGAGAGTAAGAGCTGATGAATGTCAAACTGATGATTGACCAGCAGGGGGCGCTGAGCACACGTCTGGCGTTCATAAAAGCCTTACAGGTTTGGGACATATGATATGATGTCAGATGACAGAAATCTACACCAGCGACACACTCGGCTCATGACTTCACAGCACACCACAGCGGACTGAACTCAGTTCACAAGAAGTCATTTCTTTCCAAAAGAATTTTCAACAGCATTTGCAATTTGAACACAAACTGAACATGCCTGTTACTGAAAAATGCTGTAAACAGAATTTTAGCATAAAACTCAAATAAAATAAAGAAATGAATTGAGCAAGCTAATCCGCAGGAGAGGCCTTCTTAAAGCAGTAAAACAACATGAAAACATTCCAGACCTTTGTTTTATAGTGTTACAGCCCGAATGGAGATCATGATGCGAAGGGTTCACTTTACCTGAACGCTGGCAGTTTTCAGCAGGTGTGAAGAGGCGACAGAAGCTCCGGCTGGAGGAAGATTCTTACTTGTGACCGAAGCCCACGAGAACGCCTGCAGACATCACAAACACCGTTACGCAAACACACACCAAACAAATCCAACACCAAAGCACCTTCATTTACCTTCGGAGGTTCTGGAGTCTGCTGAGGGGGCGGAGTCAGGGCGGGGTCGGGAGTGGAGCGTTTCTTCTCCTCCTCTGGAAGTTTCTCTTCCTCTTCAGGCTCCGCCTCTGCCACCTGCAGCTCTGCATCTGGGCTAAGCTCCACCTCTGCCTCCTGACTGGCCTGTGGCTCAGGCTGGGACTCTGGCTCTGCCTCCAGAACCGCCTCCTCCTGCTGCTCCTCCACTCCGTTACTGAGGAAGATGAACCACCGATCAGTCACAGAGGCCTTATGACATCAAAGCATCAAAAGTCGGATGGATCGGTCTGCGCAGCTTCACATGAACTGGCACGCATCACGGTGTCGTGATGACATCATCAGCCAAATCACGTGGCTCGGGTGTGTTGATACCTGACGGGTGGAGGCTCGTAGTAGGTGGTGCCGGTGGGCCGGTCCTGGGCGGGCTCAGGTGAGACGCGAGTCTCTGTTTTGTCTTCCTCCACGTCTTCTTCCTCAGACTCTGATCACAAACACACAAAACATCACACAACACAACACAACACAACACAACAGAAACACAGAAAAGGACAAGTGGCTTTTTTTTACGTGAATCCAAATCCAAGACTGAATAATAAGAGAATGATTAGATTTCATAAATCACCTGCCAGTTCAGCCTCAGAGTCTCCAAACACTTCCTCCTCGTAGCGAAAGATGTCATTGTGCACATAGAACTTGTTGACAGCAGATCCCTGACACACACACACACACACACACACACACACACACACACACACACAAACACAATGAAAATCCACCGCTCGTCACTTCTGCTGTGTGAGGTGTGTTATTGTGTTGTCATTCACCTCAGGAGCGAGAACAAACGTCTGCATGAACCTCCTCATGGGCCGCCCGCTGTTGGACAACTCGCCCATCACCTGGACGACGACCCCATCGCCGAGGGTCGCATGAGCGTCTACATGACGGATCTTAGTGTGACACTCACTGAACTGCAGTGACATCACCTTCGTATGGATTTCCTGCACACACACACACACAGTCACGAGCCCAGATGATGTCATCACTGCGAATATACTCTACTTCATCATGTTTGTATGTTTCGCTCTGATCTGCTTGTTTACATTTCAGTTTGGATAAATATGACTGTTTTTCCTCTCAGAAGCGCACGGTTTCACTTCAGACTAGATTATATTCATTAACTCACTGGAGTCGTTTGTTACTTTAAATGAGGAATGTTGGTGCGTTTTGGAACTTCACTACGTCGAGACCTACACGTGTGCATAAAGTCAAAGGAAGTCTTTAGTCATCATCATAACTTTCATAACAGTGCTGGGGTGAACGAGACGGATCAATGAGCATCAGTAAAATCATCACTACTCCAATGAGTGTGTTGTGTGATCATGTAAACACTCACCGCCTGACCATAAACCGCCTCCTCTGGCTGTCCACTGCCGTCCACACCTCCATGAACGTATGAGGAGTTCCTCCCGTAAAACCTGACCAACACACAGCAGTGTTCAAGTTGGCTGCTTCTCAGTGTGTGTGTGTGTGTGTGTGTGTGAGTGTGTGTGTGTGTGTGTGTGTGTGTGTGTTCATGTTTGTATATCCCGGTGGGGCCCTAAACCTGAATACACACCAACACATGGGGACTCGTGTCACCGTGGGGACCAAAATTGAGGTCCTCATGGGCACAAAAGCTTATAAATTGTACAGAATAATATTTTTTACAAATCTAAAAATGCAAAAAGTGTTCTATGATCTTTAGGTTTAGGGGTTGGGTTAGGGATAGGGGATAGAATATACAGTTTGTACAGTATAAAAACATTACGCCTATGGACTGTCCCCACGGGATAGTCAACCAAGCCGTGCGTGCGTGCGTGCGTGTGTGTGTGTGTGTGCGTGTGTGTGTTAAACTCTCACCTGTGCAGATAATCAGGTGCTTTGTTGAGAAGTGTGTAGTACTGCCTCACAAACTCGCGTCCTACGAGCAGAGGACTCGGCTTCTCCATCACCATCTCTTTCACACACACACAAACACACAGACACACTCTACACAATGACACAACACACACAAATGAACATGATCATGAAATAATCACTTTAAATAGAAACAAGAACAAACCCATCTGACAGACATGACACAAGACATACAAACAAACAGAAGTAAAGACTGACAGCTGATGGACAGACAGATGATAGACGGGAGGAGCGACAGACGATGGACGGACGGGACGATGAAATGCTAACACAGATAATAGATTTATTGATCATGTATTTATTAATGCGTGATATGCACGTGCCCGCAGCAGGCAAGACAGACAATAGCGCTAGCGCGTGCTTTAGCTTCATGCTAACGGCGGTAAAACTCACCGAATGTGACGGAAACTTTGAAAAGCGCCGCGCAGCCGCTCCGCACGCGCACTTCAAAGCGAGCGAAACGCTTTCAACGCGTCTTTTATCCGCTAAAAAGCGACAGACACTACCCGAACCAAACCACTCAGACAGACGCTGACGCGCGCGTCCACTGCGTCACCTCGCACGCGCACGGGCCCAAACGCTCGTGACGCACAAGGCAGCGACTTCTCACCCGTGGCACAGGAAAATTGCGTCACGAATGGGTGGAGAGAGACATTCCCCCCAATTCACAAACCTCCACAAAGACGAGAGGCTACTCGCTGCAGAGCAAATGGGTGAAGCTTATTCGTAGCTCCTCCTCGCTAGGAGGAGGAGCACAGGTCCAGCGAGGAGGAGCTACGTCGCAGCACTTGCGTGCCACAGCGCAGCCCGCGAGAGAGGGAGGAGAAACTGAGGAGGAAACCACCGGCGTCGAGCCACAGGTCAAAAGAAAAAAGACTTTAGCTAGTTTATTAAAAAGAAAGGCAGGCACTGCTACAGCAAATCTGACCATTCCAGAAAAGGTGGTGACAGAACTTGCCACCTATGCTCAGGATTCACCCATCAACACAGAGCAGGATCCTCTCGTTTGGTGGAAAATAATGAAAGTCGGTTCCCCCTCTTGGCAAAGGTAGCAAAAAAAATCTTTGCGTGTGTGCGACAAGCTGCGCATCCGAGAGGGTGTTTAGTACGATGGGAAACATCGTAACCCCCACAAGATCCCACCTTAAGCCAGAGAAGGTCAACATGTTGAGTTTCCTGGCAAAGAACATGTAAACTGCTAGCAAGCCAATTTAGTTTGATTTATTTTTTATTTTGAAAAGACTGCTGACTTGCCATTTATGTAAGGTGATTTTGGAAGGTTTTTTTACATTCGTTTATTACTTATTTGGTTTTACCTTATTTAATTAAAAAATACATTTAGTCCTATTTTATTTCCTTATTCATTTAAAAAAAACGTTCTAATAGGCTACGTGATAAATGTTCTATTATTTAGGCTACTTTGTTCCACACCACAGTTTGCTGATTTTCCGTTTTTTTCAGCCTATATAGCATGGTGTATTTTTATTCGTTATATTAATGAAAGTTTGTTGTTTCATATAAGTGAGTTTGATTTTTTCCCCCTGTATTGTTGTAGTTTATTCAAGCATTGACGCCGAATTGGCAATACATGCTAATTCAAAAGTGAAATGCACACATAGTTTGCTGATTTTCCGTTTTATTCAGCCTATGTAGCATGGTGTATTTTTCTTTGTTATATTAATAACAGTTCGTTGTTTCATATAAGTGAGTTTTTGTTTCCCTGTATTGTTGTTTATTCAAGCATTGACGCCGAATTGGCAATTAACCGCTAATTCAAAAGTGAAAGTGAAATGCGCACAGTCATAGGCTATTTAAAAGCGAAGGAAAAGAGGGAAACTCCAACAAACACCCCCCCCAGACCCCCCCCCCCCGTGATATCGGTATTACCGGTGTCGTCACATATTGATAAACCGGTGGGAAAATTTCCTCACCGTCACAACCCTAGTGCATTTCTCATTATACAGGTCATTTGTAATAAATAATGCACACTATAATAAAGTGTACTGTTTTGACACTTTTTCTATAAAGCCAACAGTCAGTCACCAAACCAATGATCAAAACTGGATCTAAACGTTATGGAGGTCACCCCATCTGTGCCAGACGTCATGGAGATCACCCCAGCTATGAGAATCCATGTATGTACAGGGAATGTTTATGTATTGTTTGACTTGTTTATGCAATTACCTTTCCTGTTTCATAAGTGTTTGAGCAACACTTGTTGCGGGAATATGGGCATTGTCCCTTTAGGAAGTATGGGGTATAAAGGTTACTTTATCCATGTGATTGTCTTAATCAAAAGGTAATGAGTCCATTCAAGATTATATTCCTTATACATTATATTCACAACTATACTGCTGTACATGCATTCATTTTTATTTGGCAGCGGCTATTTGCACCAAGTGAAAATAGTGACAGATGATATTTACACCAAGTTTAAATAGCTGTAGGTTCTGTTTACACTAAGTGAATATGGAAGCATTTCTCGATATGCTATTTACACTAACCAAAAATAGCTGTATTTTCTTTTGATTAACTGTAAATAGGAGTTAGATGCTATATTGATACTTATAGTAGTGGCAGATACTATTTGCACCTCAGTATTGTTGTGCATTAAACATTATGAAATAATAACCGTGTAAATCATTATATTTATCCAAATAATTAAAAGGATGGTAACTTATTGAGATAATAAAGCCCAATACCCAACGTACCCTTAACCTAAACTTTTTGAATAAAAGGTCATTTTAAGTTTAAATTGATTTTATTGAAAACAAATGCCTTCCTGATCTGATATGTAATGGAATTAGGTAAAAGAGCATTTTTGGCTAAAGGTGAATAAGAACCCCCCTATCTCCAGCGTCAATCCTCTACACACAATACCTTACGCCACTGTGGCCGCTGTTTGAAATTACGTCGACAACAAGGTTACCTATTAAAATATTTTTTGAAGTGGAGCTCCTAAAAAACCCCAACTCGACCCTAGAGAACTAAGCAACTACAGGCCAATATCGAATCTACCTTTCATATCTAAAGTTCTGGAAAAAGTAGTTTCAACTCAATTATGCTCCTTCCTCCAAAGGAATGACATCAATGAAGAATTCCAGTCTGGATTTAGAGCATGTCACAGTACAGAGACTGCTTTGATCAGAGTTACAAATGATCTGCTATTGGCGTCTGACCGAGGTTGTATCTCGTTATTGGTGCTGCTAGACCTTAGTGCTGCATTCGATACCATTGACCACAGCACACTCCTACATAGACTCGAAAATTATGTCGGCATTAAGGGAATAGCTTTGAAATGGTTTAAATCTTATTTATCCGACCGTTTTCAATTTGTAGCAATAAACAATGAGGTGTCACGCAAATCGCAAGTCCAGTACGGTGTACCACAGGGCTCAGTCTTAGGGCCTCTGCTCTTCGCATTATACATGCTACCTCTAGGAGATATAATAAAGCGACACGGAGTTAGCTTTCACTGTTATGCTGATGATACTCAACTTTATATTTCCTCGAAGCCTCATGAAACACAGCAGTTCCATCGAATAATGGAATGCATAGTCGATATAAAAAACTGGATGAGTAACAACTTTTTATTACTGAACTCGGACAAAACGGAAGTGTTACTTATTGGACCGAAAACTGCTATAAGTAACAACCAAGAATACTGTTTAACTATTGACGGATGTTCCATAAAACCCTCGTCGTCAGCAAAGAATCTTGGCGTTCTATTCGATAGTAATCTGTCATTTGAGAGCCACGTCGCCAACACCTGTAAAATTGCGTTTTTCCATCTTAAGAATATATCTAAACTACGTCATATGCTGTCAATGTCAGATGCAGAGAAGTTAATTCATGCATTCATGACATCAAGACTAGACTACTGTAATGCACTGTTAGGTGGTTGCCCTGCAGGCTTATTACAAAAACTCCAATTGGTCCAAAACGCGGCAGCTCGAGTTCTTACACGTACAAAAAAGTATGAACATATTAGCCCGGTTCTGTCAACCTTGCACTGGTTACCTATAAAGCATCGCGTTAACTTTAAAATCTTGCTTATTACCTATAAAGCCTTACATGGTTTAGCTCCTCAGTACTTGAATGAACTCCTTTTGTATTACAGTCCTTCACGTGCATTACGCTCTCAGGCGTCCTGTCAGTTGGTAATACCTAGAATTTCAAAATCAAGTGCAGGTGGTAGATCCTTTTCCTATCTAGCGCCTAAACTTTGGAATAGTCTTCCCTGCACTGTCCGGGAGGCAGACACACTCTGTCAGTTTAAATCTAGACTAAAGACGCATCTTTTTAATCTTGCATACACTACTCTTCCATAATATAAATCTTCAGAGGGTTTAGGCTGCATTAGTTAGATCAACCGGAACCAAAAACACAACTGATGTACTTGTTGCATCAAAGAGTACAGAACAGTACTCTACTCTCAGCCAGTCTTGTCTCATTGTTCCAAGGTTACCACAGCGAGCAGGATGCAGTTCATGGCCTGACCTGATGGTAGAGCGGAGAATGGGAAGTGGGGACCTGACAAGAGCTGAGATGATAGAGCTGGATAAAGAAGGACGCGGTCTCTTGACATGTCTTCACCACAAAATTTCAAATGCTATTAGATTATTAATGATAATCTTAAACTATAATTTATTTTATTATTAAGTTTATTTATTTTATTTAGCCTTGTTGTGCAAGCTCTCTGGAGCTTGTGCAGAGGCAGCAGCTTTTGCCAGAGGGGAACTGGAATCCCCTGGTTGGGCCTGGGTTCTCCTGAGGTTTTTTTTCTCGATTAGAGTTTTGGGTTCCTCGCCACCGTTTGCATACTGTTTTTGCACTATCTGCCTGACCGGGGGGGCTGCTTTAGAATTTTAAAGTTTTACTTAATTAATATTGCATATAGGAATTTATTATCTGTTATATTTGACCTGTGCTTCTCTCTCCTTTATCCTAAATGTGTGCTCTCACTGAGCGTGTGTGTGTGTGCGTACTTGTCTGTGTACGTACGTGTGTGTGTGTGTGTGTGTGTGTGTGTGTTTGTGTGTGTGTGTGTGTGTGTGTGTGTGTGTGTGTGTGTGTGTGTGTGTGTGTGTGTGTGTGTGTGTGTGTGTGTGTGTGTGTGTGTGTGTGTGTGTGTGTGTGTGTGTGTGTCTCTGTGTCTGTGTGTGTTGGTGCGTGTGCGTGTTGTGTGTGTGGAGTGTTTTGTGTGTGGGTGTGTCTGTCTTCTGTGTTTTCAACCTTTTCTTGTTTTTGCAGGTACAACTTTGATTGTTTTGCTTGTAGTCAATGTGTCTCATGTACAGCTGCTTTGTAACAATGAAAATTGTAAAAGCGCTATATAAATAAAGTTGAGTTGAGTTGAGTTGAGATGATTATTTTATTTTAGAAAAACAATATTAAAGAAACAATTCAGTTTCAATTTTATTTATATAGCGCTTTTCACAATGTGCATTGTTCCAAAGCCGCTTTACAGGAGAAACTAAGAAAAACCTAAAAGCACAAAAAAAAGGTCAAACACAGCACAGCTCATGGTGTTTATAGAACAAGCAAGATTATTCTAGTAAATAATATCTAATAAATGCAGTCTCCCGGTGTTTATTTAGCATAAGTGAATGCTTGGCTGAAAAGATGTCTTTAATCTAGATTTAAATTGGGAGAGTGTGTCTGACCCTCGAATAGTATCGGGGAGGCTATTCCAGAGTTTAGGTGCTACGTCTGAGAAAGCTCCGCCCCCTTTGGTGGATTTAGTTATTCTAGGTGTTATCAAAAGTCTGGAGTTTTGAGATCTTAGAGAGCGTGATGGGTTGTAGTGTGGTAGAAGCTCTGTTATGTAGATAGGGGCTAAACCGTTTAAGGCTTTATAAGTCATTAAAAGAACTTTAAAGTCAATACGATACTTAATGGGTAACCAGTGAAGGGTTGATACATACATGATTTACAAAATGTACATTTTCCAAATTTCCTTTTTTTAAAGACCAACGGAAATATTTATGTGCCCGGTTTCACAGACAAGGCTTAAGGCTAATCCCAGGACTAAAATGAATGTTTGAGCAGTTTTAACTGAAAATAACTCCCCTTAAAACATCTTTAAGTATGTCAGAGCCATTGTTTTGTCTCAAGATGCACACCAGTCATGTTTTTTACTAGGGCATTTTTATAAAAATAGCTTATATGTGTCTGTGAAACCGGGCCATTAAGTTTTGTAAAGAAACATCTAGCCTGTAAAGAATTTAAGTTAAAACAACTTTTATATACACACGCGACAGTGATCATTCCATTAAATGTGCATGATTTTGCTGTAAGATCAAGTAGGAAGAGAGACAGACCCTAAATAAAACATTTAAAACCCACCAGAAGTTCTGTTCTTCAACTCGTTTCACATGAATAAGCTCTTATAGGACACATTAGAATTACAAGGTATAAACAGCTGTGGAAACAGACCATTTCAATTGCTAATGCAAAGCTCTGACCACTGAGCCTCCATAAACACAGATTCCTCAAACATCCTCTACGGCAGTGGTCACCAACCCTGCTCCTGGAGATCGGCCGTCCTGCAGACTGCAGCTCCAACCCTGCTTCAGCACACCTGTCTGTAATTATCAAGCAAACCTGAACACCTTGATTAGATAGTTCAGGTGTGTTTGATTGGGGTTGGAGCTGAAATCTTCAAGACGGTCGATCTCCAGGAGCAGGGTTGGTGACCACTGCTCTACGGTCTATAGTCCAGGGGTCTGTCCGGGGATCAAACACATGTTCAGGGCTGCTTGATGATTATAGACAGGTGTGTTGATCCCTGGTTTATAGTATAAAAGAATGAGTCACAAAACTTAAAGCATTGACATTGAATAGGATTTATTTGATGTAAAGATGTCAGCTGTCATGTGATGGAGGCCTGAGAAATATGTGCTTCAGTTGTGTGTGTGTCCTCTGTTATCTGTCTGGTGTTCTGCAGTAACTCAGAAAAACACGGCCGTCCACCAGGTCTCTGTAGACAGACCAAACACCAGACGTTCAAACGATATTCCTGCTATGATGAGAATCATGCTTGCAAAAGACAAAGATCGTGACATGATCAATCAAATGTGACATTTTGACATTTACATTTAGTCATTTAGCAGACGCTTTTATCCAAAGTGACTTACAAATGAGGTGAACAATGGAAACAATTGGAGCAACATAAGCACAACAAAAAGCTTAAGTGCAATAAAACTGGTCTAATATAGCCTACCACAGTATACAGAGCTAAGGGTTAAGGATAGAAAGAGTAGAAAAGAGAAAGGAGTCAGAACTAATGGGTCATAGATGTGTTTTCAGCCGATTCTTAAAGATGGCCACAGAATCTGCTCAGATCATTACTGTCAGGATTGTCGAGTGGAGGAAGAACCCAGATGCAGGCAGCGGCAGTGAAGGGGTTAACTAAAGCTCAATAAACATGTCATACCTAAAACTGTATATATTCTTTGTTGGGTGGAAACGATCGATCGCATCACGCTGTCAATCACTCTCGCTTGAACTGTGTGAACCTTCTCACAGCAACATACACTGAATCTGTCTATGACTCGCGCTACAGAAAGAGAACAGAAAAATGCGGATAAAAGAAATCTAATTAAACAATCCATGCTTTTATACGCTCGTAAACGTATTTAAAATAAAGTAATACAAACTCGCATTGTACTGTATGTAAACAGGCAGCAGTGCTGTGCACGCTGTGTCGCTATGAGAGCACATGTGGGTGCGAGCTGCGCACGGGACGCTCCATTCATCCTGTATATAACAGGCAAGAAATCATATTAAACAATTTGCGCACGCGCGCATAACATCTAACGAATGTTTAAATAAATACTTTTAGCCAAACTAAATGTTGTAGTGTAACGTTTATGACTATCAACGAATACTTAACAAACAAATTAAATAAAACGAAAGTGAAACTAAACATTAACTCGGATGCATCTACAGTGCCAACCTAAACGAGATTAGCTCGTCTTTTAGTGCAAACTCTTTCTCAGCTTCACGTCCGCCCTCCGCTATACCCATTTTCGCTTCACATATGCGCCGTGAATGGGTCTCGCAAAGAAATACGTCATCAACTAGAATTTATCGTTTATATCGCGGGAAGACTAAGTTCCTATCGTGTGGGGAATTTCGCGGTATATCGCAAACGATATAATATCGCCCATCCCTACTTGACAGACTAAACTAACACTTACTATGACAGGAAGACGGCAACATGAGGCACAGGCAAGCATACAGACAAGAACCATATACATACATTCAGAACGTAATACACGAGCAACCAGACAATGAAACAAGAGGACTATTTAAAGGCAAGACAAATGAGGGATAATGACACAGGGCAGGTGGGAAACATTAGACACGGCAGGGAAGCAATACATGAAACGAGAGGGGCGGGGCCAATGACAAGACACGAGAAAACACATGAGCTGTCAAAACAAACAACTCATGGCTTTCTCACATAGAACCTAAGGGCTCCGTCCCGATCCTGCCACATGACTAGAAATACAGAACCAAGAATGCAGGACCGTGGCAATTACACAGATGTTCGAACCCATCCAGAGAATTTTTCCCTTTTTGTGATGGCACTACAAGACGTCGTAAGAAGAGGTCATTGAATTAAAAAATGCTCCACGTTGTGATTTATTATGTTTTTTTAACCGTCAGACATCCACCCGGCAGCATTGAGCACCTGATCCGGTCCCAGCTTGAGAAACCATGTGTTGCCAATCTATGACTCTTTAGTGTTTCTAAATCTGTTCTTAAGGAAGGTTTTTCCGATCATTAAAGGGGTCATTTTACGCGGCTAAAACGAATATTATTGTTTGCTTTAGATGTATTACAATGTGTATACACGATTTAAGGTTAAAAAACGCTGTATTTTCCACATACCATGCATGTTTGTATCTCCTCTTAGCCCCGCCTCTCTGAAACGCGAGGATATTTTACAAAGCTCATTGCGCTGAAAAGCGAGATGTGCTATGATTGGCCAGTTCACTACTGCGTAGTGATTGGTGGAATACTGCAATTCTTCGCCACAGCGAATCATCTGCCTCCATCTAGCCCTATCCCCCGCATCCTATTCTCTCAGACCGACTACCTTCATGTCCTCCTTCACTACATCCATAAACCTCCTCTTTGGTCTTCCTCTAGGCCTCCTGGCTGGCAGCTCTAACCTCAGCATCCTTTTACCGATGTATTCAACTCAACTCAACTTTATTTATATAGCGCTTTTTACAATTTTCATTGTTACAAAGCAGCTGTAAATGAGACATATTGACTATAAGCAAAATAATTAAAGTTGTACCTGCAAAAACAAAAAAAAGTTGAAAACACAGAAGACAGACATACCCACATACAAAACACTCCACACACACAATATGCACACGTACTAACACACATAGACATAGAGACACACACACACAATATGCACACGTACTAACACACATAGACATAGAGACACACACACACACACGAATGTGCACGCACACAACACACACACACACACACACACACACGAATGCGCACGCACACACACACACGTACGTACACACACACACGCTCAGTGAGAGCACACATTTAAGATAAAGAAGAGTGAAGCACAGGTCAAATATAACAGACTATAAATTCCTATATGCAATATTAATGAAGTAAAACTTTAAAATTCTAAAGCAGCCCCCCGGCCAGGCAAATAGTGCAAAAACAGTATGCAAACGGTGGAGAGGAACCCAAAACTCTAATCGAGAAAAAAAACCTCAGGAGAACCCAGGCCCAACCAGGGGATTCCAGTTCCCCTCTGGCAAAAGCTGCTGCCTCTGCACAAGCTCCAGAGAGCTTGCACAACAAGGCTAAATAAAATAAATAAACTTAATAATAAAATAAATTATAGTTTAAGATTATCATTAATAATCTAATAGCATTTGAAGTTTTGTGGTGAAGACATGTCAAGAGACCGCGTCCTTCTTTATCCAGCTCTATCATCTCAGCTCTTGTCAGGTCCCCACTTCCCATTCTCCGCTCTACCATCAGGTCAGGCCATGAACTGCATCCTGCTCGCTGTGGTAACCTTGGAACAATGAGACAAGACTGGCTGAGAGTAGAGTACTGTTCTGTACTCTTTGATGCAACAAGTACATCAGTTGTGTTTTTGGTTCCGGTTGATCTAACTAATGCAGCCTAAACCCTCTGAAGATTTATATTATGGAAGAGTAGTGTATGCAAGATTAAAAAGATGCGTCTTTAGTCTAGATTTAAACTGACAGAGTGTGTCTGCCTCCCGGACAGTGCAGGGAAGACTATTCCAAAGTTTAGGCGCTAGATAGGAAAAGGATCTACCACCTGCACTTGATTTTGAAATTCTAGGTATTACCAACTGACAGGACGCCTGAGAGCGTAATGCACGTGAAGGACTGTAATACAAAAGGAGTTCATTCAAGTACTGAGGAGCTAAACCATGTAAGGCTTTATAGGTAATAAGCAAGATTTTAAAGTTAACGCGATGCTTTATAGGTAACCAGTGCAAGGTTGACAGAACCGGGCTAATATGTTCATACTTTTTTGTACGTGTAAGAACTCGAGCTGCCGCGTTTTGGACCAATTGGAGTTTTTGTAATAAGCCTGCAGGGCAACCACCTAACAGTGCATTACAGTAATCTAGTCTTGATGTCATGAATGCATGAATTAACTTCTCTGCATCTGAGATTGACAGCATATGACGTAGTTTAGATATATTCTTAAAATGGAAAAACGCAATTTTACAGGTGTTGGCGACGTGGCTCTCAAATGACAGATTACTATCGAATAGAACGCCAAGATTCTTTGCTGACGACGAGGGTTTTATGGAACATCCGTCAATAGTTAAACAGTATTCTTGGTTGTTACTTATAGCAGTTTTCGGTCCAATAAGTAACACTTCCGTTTTGTCCGAGTTCAGTAATAAAAAGTTGTTACTCATCCAGTTTTTTATATCGACTATGCATTCCATTATTCGATGGAACTGCTGTGTTTCATGAGGCTTCGAGGAAATATAAAGTTGAGTATCATCAGCATAACAGTGAAAGCTAACTCCGTGTCGCTTTATTATATCTCCTAGAGGTAGCATGTATAATGCGAAGAGCAGAGGCCCTAAGACTGAGCCCTGTGGTACACCGTACTGGACTTGCGATTTGCGTGACACCTCATTGTTTATTGCTACAAATTGAAAACGGTCGGATAAATAAGATTTAAACCATTTCAAAGCTATTCCCTTAATGCCGACATAATTTTCGAGTCTATGTAGGAGTGTGCTGTGGTCAATGGTATCGAATGCAGCACTAAGGTCTAGCAGCACCAATAACGAGATACAACCTCGGTCAGACGCCAATAGCAGATCATTTGTAACTCTGATCAAAGCAGTCTCTGTACTGTGACATGCTCTAAATCCAGACTGGAATTCTTCATTGATGTCATTCCTTTGGAGGAAGGAGCATAATTGAGTTGAAACTACTTTTTCCAGAACTTTAGATATGAAAGGTAGATTCGATATAGGCCTGTAGTTCCTTAGTTCTCTAGGGTCGAGTTGGGGTTTTTTGACAAGGGGCCTTATAACAGCCACCTTATATGCTTTAGGCACATGTCCTAATGTCAGAGATGAGTTAATAATACCAAGAAGAGGATCTATAATTTCTGGGAGCATCTCTTTCAGTAGATTTGTAGGTATAGGGTCTAGTATGCATGTTGTTGATTTAGATGATCTAATAATTTTAGACAGCTCATCTTGATCTACGGTATAAAATAATTGCATTTTCTCCTTAAGGGCGCTGTAGTTAGTTTGTTCAGCGGGTTTCACTTCTGATTGCATTGTTATAATTTTTTCTCTAATATCTTGGATTTTATATGTGAAGTAGTTCATAAATTCATCACTGCTATGCTGATATACAGGATCAGAAGTCACTGACGATTTATTTTTTGTTAATTTAGCCACCGTGTTAAATAAAAACCTAGGGTTGTGCTGGTTTTCTTCTATTAGTGATGAAAAGTAGGCGGATCTAGAAGTTATTAGGGCTTTCCTGTATTTTCGAATACTATCCTTCCATGCTGTACGAAATACCTCTAATTTAGTTTTCTTAAAGTTGCGCTCCATTTTTCGGGCCGCTTTCTTTAGAGCCTGAGTGTGTTCATTATACCACGGTGTGGGGCTGCCATTTTTAATCTTCTTTAAACGTAGTGGAGCAACTTTGTCTAGCGTTACCGAGAAGGTGGAATTAAAATTTTCAGTGGTAATGTCAAGATCTTCAACGTTATTTCTCATGATTTGAGACAATTCGGGCAGATTATCGAGAAACGCATCTTTGGTAGTTGAAGTTATTGTTCTACCATATTTGTAACAATGAGTTTTATTTGCAGCCGTAGGCCAGTGAAGCAAACATAATACCAGATAATGATCCGAAATGTCTTCACTCTGCTGAAGGATTTTAACGTCGTCCACATTTATACCGTAAGACAGTATTAAATCTAAAGTATGATTACGAAGGTGAGTGGGTCCTGACACATGTTGACTAATGCCCATGGAGTTAAGAGTGTCTTTGAAAGCCATTCCTAAGGCATCTGTAACGTTATCTACGTGGATGTTAAAGTCACCAACGACAAGGAGTCTATCTGCGGCCAGTACTAGTTCTGATAAGAACCCACCAAATTCTTTAATAAAATCTGTGTGGTGCCCTGGAGGCCTATATACAATAGCTAGAATCAATTTAAAAAGTGTTTTATCTTTAGTATTAGGTGTTGAAACATGAAGAACCATGACTTCAAAAGAATTATATTTAGAGTTCGACTTCTGGGAAATGCTAAGAGAGTTATTGTAAAGTGCTGCGACACCTCCCCCTCTGCCTTTTAGACGAGGCTCGTGTTTATAATAATAATCTTGGGGGACAGATTCATTTAAAGCAATATAATCATCTGGTTTTAGCCATGTTTCTGTCAAACAGAGCATGTCTATTTTATGATCTGTTATCATATCGTTAACAAAAAGTGCTTTATTAGAGAGAGATCTAATATTTAGCAATCCGAGTCGTAACAGTTGATTATCTGTATTTTGTTCATGTTTAGTTTGTTTAACGTTTATTAAATTACTTTCAAGAGGTTTACGCATTATTTTATGTTTGCTAATCCGGGGGACAGACACAGTCTCTATTTTGTGATGTTTGGGAGAACGGATTACTACATGTTGTACATTTTGTGTATTCTGCGACGTGAGACGGCAAGCAGACAGTTGGTTAAGCCATACTGTCTGCTCCCTGACCTGGGCCCCAGCGAGTCAAGTTTTAGCATTAGCATTAAGACTTTTTGCCATATTTCTAGACAGGATGGAAGCCCCAGCCCAGGAGGGATGGAGACCATCTCGTTTCAACAGGTCAGGTCTGCCCTTAAAACACTTCCAGTTATTTATAAAAACTATATCATTCTGCAGGCACCACTCAGACAACCAGCCATTTAGTGATGATAATCTGCTATAAATCTCATCACCACGATAAGCAGTGAGGGGGCCAGAGAATATTACAGTGTCTGACATTGTGCATTGTGCTGATATTCACTCTCCCTCCTCTGAACATGTCCAAACCATCTCAACCTGGCCTCTCTAACTTTGTCTCCAAAACATCTCACATGTGCTGTCCCTCTGATGTACTCATTACTGATCCTATCCATCCTCGTCACTCCCAAAGAGAACCTCAACATCTTCAGCTCTGCTACCTCTAACTCTTCCTCCTGTCTTTTCCTCAGTGCAACTGTCTCCAAACAACATCGATGGTCTCACTACTGCCCTGTACACCTTTCCTTTCATTCTTGCTGGTAGTCTTTTATCACACAACAGACCTGACACTTTTCTCCACCCATTCCAACCTGCCTGCACACGCTTCTTCACCTCTTTTCCACACTCCCCATTACTCTGGACTGTTGACCCTAAGTACTTAAAATCCTGCACCTTCTTTACCTCTTCTCCCTGTAACCTCACTGTTCCACTTGGATCCCTCTCATTCACACACAATGTATTCTGTCTTGCTGCGACTAACCTTCATTCCTCTTCTCTCCAGAGAGAGAATTATTCTGGTGGAATACTGCAATTGTGTGACGAAATGTAACGCCTCTTACCATATTCGGAACATCAGGTTTCAAAACTAATGACAGGTGATAAAATGGCATCGATACTTCCCTATCAATTCGAGCCCGAATCTGATCCGGAGAATGAAGTTCATGCCGATACATTAACTTTGCCAGCGCGACTCGAGCAGGATGTTAAGGATTGTCAAGTTTTTATTAAAAAACTACTTTAAATAGTTTAAAACTATAGCCAACTGTTTTACCTTTTATATACGACGTTATAAAAGATTTGGCGTCAGTGTAATGAAATGAATGAATCTGAAGTGCCAGACTGTCCTCGCGGAGTTTTAACCGATGGAATTGCCCCACTTTTTAACAGAAGCTGCCGTGCATGGCCGGTCTTGATCGCTCCCAGATTAGTGAAGCAATCGTCGTTAAAATGCTCTGCACAATCTAGCACTTTTTCATTGTACTTCTCTGGAACAGTGTTGAAAATCAAATGTAACCATTCGTTTTTTGTTGACTCATCTTTTGGCAGAGAAAACAAAGAGGTTTTCTTTTGGCAACGGAACACACAGCGTCTCCACGACATGACTGCTCCGGCGGCTGTACAATGACATTTACAAGACCGCCCACATTACTTGTGTGTAGATTTGGGCGGTTTTAGTCAAATCACTCCACGAGCTGACGTCAAGTTGTGGGGGTGTGGTTACACGAGGCGTTTCAGGCAGGTCTGGGTGAGCATTCGCTTCTTTTGTTCCGACACTTAAATTTTTGCGTGTCTAATACATGCACGGGCAACTTATAACACACAAAAGACAAAGAAAAACACGTACTTCCGGCGAATGACTCCTTTAAAAGGCACGCCATGACCCCTGAAACGATGAGAAATGTAAATGAATGAACCTCATGCCAGCAACTGTACATGATGTTGTAGACGTGTGGAGTCGCTCGGTGAGGTCTGTAGAGACGTCCACCACCGGTCACCTCCTCCACCACCTCCACATTCGAGCGATTCTCAAAGGGAATCTTCCCCTCCGAGAAGACCTCCCACATCAACACACCTGCACGATAAACACAACACACGTTCATAGACATGGACACACATGTGCTCAAGATCACACTTCACACTTTTCTTGGGCTCCTTAGAGTGTCACCCTCACCGAATGACCAGACGTCTGACTTGCTGCTGTACTTGTTGAAATGAAGAACTTCAGGTGGAGACCATTTGACGGGAAACCTGGAGCCCATGGAGCTGATGTATTGATTATCCAACACGTATCTGCAGGAATAAAGGCACGTATGAGCACAGAGAAAGAACTGGACACGTTTCACGTGAGACGTGCACTTTTCCACCACCGTGCCGAATCGTTCTCGTTGCTTAATCGTTCCACTCTGTGCCGATCCATGCCAGTTGGTACGTAAATGGTTTCATTTTCCACCGCAGGGCTGATAACGGGAATGTTTAGAATGTAAACACAAACGCGTCACGCGCTGCCTCGGTAAACACAAAAGACTGAGCTATAACAGCTCTGCGCGCATTCATTAGCACGATTAGAGAGCGTGTTGTAGAACCGAGCTAAAAATTCCGAGCCGAGAACAGTTTGTAATCATGCCGTGTCGAACCAGGCTCATGTGGAAACATAACTGTAACTGTTTCAGACTGTGCGATGGTGGAAAAGCGCTCTGTGAGAGGAGAACCTGCTCGTCACCTGGTCATGCCAAAGTCACACACTTTCACAACGCATCTCTCGTTCACCAGACAGTTCCGTGCGGCCTGCGGACGACACGCACACCACTCAGAGCTTTACTCAAAACACAAGTCAGACTGAATAGTGCATACTGCGTGTGAAGACTGTGAGGTGCTTTATAAAACAGCGAAGAAACAAGAGATCATATCAAGAGCACAAGCTTTATTTTCTGAAGCCACTGATGTAGCAGAAGTGTGTGTAGACGGACGGACGGGCTGAAGGTTTGTCTCTGACCAGGTCTCTGTGGATGAAGTTGTTTTCTTCCAGGTATTCCATCCCTTCACAGACGTCCTGACACATGAAGAGCAGCGTCACTTGCTCCAGACTTCCACTGTGCTGTCTCAGAAAGTGAAGCAAACAGCCGTTCTCCATGAATTCGGTCACAATGCAGATGGGCCGCCGGGTGACACACACGCCGTATAGCTGAACCAGTTTAGGGTGACACATTCTCCTACACACACACACAGAGCAATGTCACATAACATTGTGTTACTCTTTCCAAGCTCAGTAGATGAGATCGCCTTTCTTTCACCAGCTGACATGCAACATCACACAATGTCCACAACGATTTCACTTTACAGATTTAGGTCCAAATAAAAACTCCACAAAACTCATTGACATTCAGCGCATTTGGCAGACGCTTTTACTCAAAGTCACTCCCCGTGCATTAAAGGTCAAAGATTTGAGTAAATCGGACATTTCTGTTCAATTTAACAGGGGATTTTGAAAGTTCCTCTGATGGTTCTTGAGTCACAGCGCAAGAAAAAAGAGAGAGAAGAATTCTTCTGAAGTCACGGAGTAATGTTCATGACACAGGAAGTCACACACGCAAACCACATTTTCCAGCTTCTCGACAAACTTTCCTCTCGCTCAGCATGTGTGCGTGTGTGTGTTTCTTACGTCATGATCTTGGCCTCCTCTATGAAGTCGTCTTCACTCATGGCTCCTTCATTGATGGTTTTTATGGCCACTTTATGCTGCGCTCTCCATTTGCCCAGTCTGACCACTCCAAACTGACCACTGCCCAGTTCCTTCATGAACGTCAATTCAGACGGATCGATATCCCATTTGTCTACGAACAACAAGCGAACAACATTGATAGAAGAAGCATGGAAATGTGTTTCATGTATTGACTGAATGGAATTGACATGTCTGACCTGAACTAAATCCTGCCGTTGCCGGAAGACATTTCCCCAGTGGTCCAATGGGATATCGCAGCCGTGACATGAGACCTGTTCACACAGACACATCCCATTGATTTGAAAGGCGGCAGTAGAGAAGAATGACACACACACACACACACACAACTGATGTGAGTACCTGCTGAATTGTGTTTGTGGTAGTTTATGAGTTCTAGGATGGAGTTGAAGAGATGTTTTTCTGCCAGGTAGAAGAGCCCTGCGTCTGTCTGCTTGATCTGATAGTGCTTGATCTCCCCTTTACCTAAACTGCTCCATCAAGCCATCAAAGAATCAGTCACGTCATCAATGAAGCCATCACAGAATCAATCATGTCATCAATGAAGCCATCACAGAATCAATCACGTCATCAATGAAGCCATCAAAGAATGAATCACGTCATCAATGAAGCCATCACAGAATCAATCACGTCATGAATGAAGCCATCACAGAATCAATCACGTCATCAATGAAGCCATCACAGAATCAATCACGTCATCAATGAAGCCATCACAGAATCAATCACGTCATCAATGAAGCCATCAAAGAGTCAATCACGTCATCATATCTGAGTTTGTACCTCTGGGAATAAACTGACACGGTGTAGCTGCCCGGCTGACTGGAGCTCCTGACCACGAACCCTCCATCCTTACCCTTCATCATCACAACACACAACACAACGCAACACAACACAACACAACACACAGAACACAATACATTGAACAAAACACCACACAGAACACAACACACACACAATACAACACAACACCACAGAACACACACAAAACAACACGACATAACTCATCATGAATAACAGGTAATGGTGATGGTGATTATTGTTAGGGATCCAAAAAATGTCACCTCTTGTCTGAGTAAATGTTCTGCTTCAGCTCTGTTGATGTTTTTACAGTACCAGCTGACCAACACAACACACACAATTTAATTCAATTGAAATGAACAGGTCAAATTTTGAAGATAGCTCTGATTGGATAAAGAGAAGTCAAAGTGGCTCTGATTGGTTAAGAAGATTTAGACAAAATGACACTCACTGGTTGGCTTCTATGGTCCCCACTTCTGTGACGTAGTTACTGGGAATGAAACCCTTGTTCCTGAGAGAGAATCGTCATGATTCCCTTGATCAGTGTGAAAGGTTTTAAAGTAGTTCATTGGATGTGTATTTTATTTTTTTGTGAGTTTGTGTTCCACCGACCCATGTTCATCTTTGGCTCTCCACCACAGCTGGTCTTGTTTATGGAGTATAGTGTACTCGTCTCCTTGATGAAGCGTCAGGTCTGAACTCTCTCTGGCAGAGAAATCATACATGGCTACCACCTTCATCATCCCATCATCATCATCATCAGGAGGAGGGTAAGGCAGCTTCTTTTTGGACAGCTGAGACTGTAACATGGAAAATGAACAAATGTGACCCTGGAGCACAAAACCAGTCTTAAGTTGCACGGGAACATTTTTAGTAAAAGACAAAAAATACATTGTATAGGTCAAGATTATCGATTTTTCTTTTATGGCAAAAATCATTAGGATATTAAGTAAATCTCATGTTCCATGAAGATATTTTGTAAATTTCCTACCTTAAATATATAAAAACATTTTTTTTTTTGAGTGGATGGCCTGCCACAGTGCCCCTGATTACGGACACGACGGACACGATGTCTGCTTCCAGTACGCTGGGGAAGATGTTGTGGATACGTCCTGCCCGCACTGCGGGCGGTTGACGATTCAGACATTGCGTCACGGGTGGCTGTGTTCCCACGGGACTCAGCCACCACCTCGTCTGCTTCCCGTTCCGTGACGGCAGGACTACGGCCCTGCCGCCCGCTACGGCGAGCAGCGAGGGTGATATGAGGATTACTGTGAGTGCTAATCCGTCAGCCACTGGCTCGCGGACCGTTCGCACCTCGTCTTACTCGTCTGACCGTTCCCCATGAGACAGTCCCACCGTCTTGTTCCTCAATCACGTATCGGACACGGTACGTGATGATGAGATGTCTGTTGCAGCATCGGAGGGTGACTTACTGGCATCAGACTCCGACGATTCCTTGAAGCTACCTCCCTCCGGGGGTCGAGATCAGGAAGAAGCGGACGTCGAAATGTCAGCCATGCTTTCCCGGGCCGCCGGCATTGGGTTGCGGTGCACCGCACTGCCTCTCCCAACGCTCTCGGGCGACCAAGGTGATCGCGCGGGCCCTGGGTTGGGCAATGTCCACACTTGTGGTCCAGGAGAGACACTTCTGGCTGAACCTTGCACAGGTGAGTAACGCCGAGAAAGTCCGCTTTTTCGATGCACCCATCTCGCAAGGGGGGGCTGTTTGGTGATACTGTCGAGCTCGACAGTTAGGGAGCAGACAGAGGATATCAAGTATGTCCTCCCCAGGTGCGACTCGACCGCCCACTGGCTGCCGCGATCCCGTGCACCGTCTGCTTCCCAGCAGCCCTGGTCCTCTTCGAGACATCGGAAGCCAAAGCGGCCCTCATGGGAAGACCCCAGGGAGATCGAGAATACCTTCGGGCCTGACCCCAGCCATTCCATTGCTGTTGGTCGATCCGGGATGGTCCTGCCCCGTCCCAACAGCCCACTTCTAAAAGTTTTCTCCCTCTCCGGGCGTTTATCACAGCCGCTTTCACCCTCTACATGACGGTGTTCGGCAACTCGACGTTGCGTCACAGCGAGACCCAATGTCGAGGATAATCAGCAGCCTAAGCACTCTCAATCAACGGTGCATTGTGCCACATCATCGTCTGGGTATTATCACAGCCGCTCTCACCCTCTACACGACGGTGTTCGGCAACTCGACGTTGCGGCAAGACCCAATGTCGAGGATAATCATCAGCCTAAGCACTCTCATTCGATGGTGCGTTGTGCTACATCATTGCCAGGCAGGTAAAACTGCAGAGCTGATCTCCTCTCCGGGGTCCCCCCCACGGCGAGGGATCCACACCGCCAGCCATCGAACCACCCCCGGGAGGTCGATGAAGCAGAACGTACCCCTAGCCTCCCTGTCTCGGTCCCTGGGAGCCTGACAAGAGCTTCCCAAACCGTCACGGTGACTAAGGGATACGGTCCGTCTCGGCTACACGATCCAACTCCCCAGACGCCTGCCCAAGTTTCGGGGCATCCTCTTAACCTCAGCAGAGGCAAGGATGCCCCGTGCTTCGGGCCGAGGTCGCCAACCCTCTGGTGAGGAAGCGATCGTGCTCGTCCCTCTAGCCGAGATGTTACAGCCCGTACTTCATCGTCCCCAAAAGAGCGGGGGTCGCTAGATCTGCGTACCCTGAAAAGGCACCTACTCAAGCTGCCGTTCAGGATGCTCACGTAGAAGCGCATCCTGGCATCTATCAGATGTCAAGATGGATTCATGGCAATCGACCTGAAGGACGCTTACTCTCATGTCTCATTTCTACCTCGTCATCGCCCGTTCCTACGATTCGCTTTCGAGGGTCAGGCATATTAGTACAGAGACCTCCCCTTCGGCCTGTCCCTGTCCCCATGAGTCTTCACGAAGATCGTGGAAGCCGCCCTCACTCCCCTCAGGGAGAGAGGTGTGCGGGTACTAAACTATCTCGACGACTGGCTCATTTGACACACTCGTGAGATCTGTTATGTACACACAGGGACCTAGTGCTTCAGCACCTAGATCGATTGGGACCACAGGTCAAGCGAAAAAGAGCAAGCTCTCCTCTGTGCAGAGCATCCTCTTTTTTTGGTATGGAACTCAACTCTGTCTCCATTACAGCGCGACTGCGCTCAGTCAGTGTTGAACTGCCTGGAATATTTCAAGCAGTCAGCGGGAACAGGCTCCTGTTGATGCACATGAGACCGCTCCAACACTGGCTACAGAGTCGAGTTCCCTGGAGAGCGTGGCACACCGGCAGCAGGCGGATGGTGATTACGCTTTTCTGCCGACGCACCCTAACCCCTTGGTCTTCAATGACCTTTCTATGGACGGGGGTCCCTCTCGGGCAGGTCGAGACGTGTCAGGGTCGACAGGCGCCTCCCTGCAGGGTTGGGGTGCCGTGTGCAACGGGCACGCAGTGTCGGGGCGATGGACGGGCCCCCGCCTGCGCAGGCATATCAACTGCCTAGAGTTGTTGGAAGTGCAACCCGCACTGAAGGGGTTACAACCTCTCGTGCAGAACAAGCACGTGCTGGTCCGGTCGGACAGCACAGCTGCCATAGCGTATTAAACCACCAGGGTGGCGTTCGCTTACGGCAGCTAACACGACTCGCCCGACGCCTCCTCCTGTGGAGTCCGCAGGTGAGAAGATCCCTGCGAGCCACACATATCCCAGGCGACCTGAACCAGACAGCCGATGTGCTCTCTTGTCAGTTGACGCCTCGCGGAGAGTGGCGACTCCATCCCCGCGCAGTCCAGCTCATTGGGTGCAGTTCGGGCATGCTCAGGTAGACCCCTTCGCCTCCCTGGACACCACCCATTGCCCGCTAAGGTACTCCCCGCCTGAGGCCCCCCTCGGCACGGATGCTCTAGCGCACAGCTGGCCGTGGGACAAGCGGAAGTACGTCTTCCCCCCAGTGAGCCTCATTGCACAGACCCTCTGCAAGGTCAGGGAAGAGGAGAATCAAGTGTACTAGTTGCGCCATACTGGCCCAACCGGACTTGGTTCTCGGAGCTAATGCTCTTGACGACAGCTCCCCCCTGGCCGATTCCCCTGACGAAGGACCTGCTTTCCCAGGGGAAGGGCACATTATGGCATCAAGGGCCAGACCTCTGGAACCTCCATGTCTGGACCCTGGACGGAACGAGGAGATCCTGAGTGGCCTACCCCCTGAGGAGGTTAAGACCATTACTCAGGCTAGGGCCCTGGCCACTAGGCGACTATACGCCTATAAGTGGTGCCTCTTCTCATCCTGGTGCTCTTCTCGAAGAGAAGACCCGCGGAGTTGCTTGATCGGGTACGTGCTGTCCTTCCAGAGACTCGAGAGTAAACTCTCCCCTTCCACACTGAACGTGTATGGAGCCGCTATTGCCGCTCATCACGACTCAGTTGATGGTAATCTCTAGGACAGCACAACATGATCATTTGGTTCCTAAGGGGCGCGGGAAGGCTACCGCCTCACCCGCGCTCCGTACCCTCTTGCGACCTTGATGTGGTCCTGGAGCCCTTCGGAAATGCCGCTCTTTCTCACCTCACGATGAAGACGGCTCTCCGGATGGCGCTCAAGAGGGTAGCGGACCTAAAAGCATTCTCCGTGTCCACAGATTGCCTAGAACTCGGGCCCGGTGATTCTCACGCTATCCTGAGACCCCGGCCCGGCTACGTGCCCAAAGTTCCCACCACTCCCCCGAGACACCAGGTGGTGAACTTACAGACGCTCCCCACCGGGGAGGAAGACCCAACCACATCCGTGTTGTGTCCAGTACGCGCATTGCGCCTCTGCTTGGACCGCACGCAGAGCCACAGCAGCTCTGAGCAGCTCTTTGTCTGTTTTGGAGATCAGCAGGGAGGGCTGTCTCAAACAGAGATTGGCGCACTGGATCATGGACGCCGTCACTGTGGCGTACCTGTCCTAAGATCGCCTACGCCCACTGGGTGAGAGCTCTCTCCACAAGGAGTAAAGCCTCCTCGTGGGCACTGGCTCGAGGCGCCTCTCTGGCAGACATCTGCAGAGCTGCGGGTTGGGCTACACCCATCACCTTCGTGAGGTCCTACAGCCTCCGCATAAAACCGGTATCGGCTCGAGTCTTGCAGGCATCAGGCAAGACTGGCGGCCGGTAGGGTGTACGCCTATGACAGTACCTTCCCCCTTTCTCCTAAGGGGGTCAGCGTACTAACTAGCCTCCCTTCTTCCCCCACTGGGTGAAGAACAGGCACTCCATCCATGACTAGCAAGCACCTCCTGCGGGCGGGCTGGGCAGAGCAGCCCTGCCCCTTAGGCCGGGTATCTCTAGAGTTATTCGCAACATAGCTCTAACCGGACCTAGTGCTACCAGATGTTGCAACCCCCCAGTAGGGCGGTTCCATCTGATGTATCCTCATGCTGGTTCCCACCTTGGTAACCCATGACCTCCCTAGGTGGACCTCCACCTCGCGGTTAACTCCTTCAGTCCGCACTTTCTTCCCATGAGCTCTCCCCTATTGGTGAGACCATTTTGGTATCTCCACTAGACTCCTCCCTGAGGTAGGAAGTGGTCTCTGTAGCGCATCCCCCACTTGAGGAAGTAGCGCTTACCCAGTGGCCTTACGGTACCAGGTGGCTTCTCGCTGTTAGAGAAACAAGGCCGCCGCCTGTGAGGCCGAAGGCAGGGGCCTTCCCACCTTTCAAGAAAGCTCTGGGACCCCCTACCTACCCACTGGTAGGTTACAATTTCGCGGTTGCGCTCACGGCTGACACGCCCAGGCCAGTCACCATCGCTTCGCTAGAGATTGTGACAGGGCACAGTGTTATGGCGTTTTCCATAGGAACCCCATCTGTCGGTTCGACACAACGTCGAGAGACCGACAGAAAGGGAACGTCTCGGTTACGGATGTAACCTCGGTTCCCTGATGGAGTGAACGAGACGTTGTGTCCTCCTTGCCACAACACGTGCTGTCCACTGCAGCAGTCGTGAGAGGTCTCAGGCTCCTCAGAACTAAGGTGAATGAATGAGGCACGCCTGATATCCGGGGGCGGAGTCCGGCATGCAAATTTCATTCGCCAATTTTCATTGGCCTTTTCTAAGAAGTCGGAAGCGATTGGTTCTCAGGGACGAACCCCATCTGTCGGTTCGACACAACATCTCGTTCCCTCCATCAGGGAACCGAGGTTACATCCGTAACCGAGACGTTTTGTTGTCCAGGGTCAAAAATGTGGACGTTTTGTTGTCCAGGGTCAAAAATGTTGATTTTTGTGACATGAGATGTTTTTTCTGTTATGACACAGGAGTACAGGACAGCATGAGATACTGACAATACAATGACAATAAGAGAATGAGTGAACGAGTGAATACCCTACAGATGGACCCTGAACGTCTGCTGCTATTCACATCTACACACGTGCTGCTCCTGGGAGAGAGAGAGAGAGAGAGAGAGATGCTCGTTACAGTCTCACTGGTGTCTCAGGGAGCTCAGCTGATTCTCACCTGGTCTGAAGAGCACAGCAGCAGCAGCAGAAGATCCAGTGACTGGACTGATCTACACATCACACAACGTCAGAGTTATTCATATGGACACAAACATCACAACTGTGAACAAGTGAACAGCTACTACACAAACCACACGGCGCTGAAATAGGCAATAGGCTTGATTGACTTGATGCGGTGCCACAAGATCCGACAGGTGGAAGCGTTTCGAAAGCAAACTTTTTATGGTTTTTGAATTGCTCTCGCGGTACTTTGATGTCAACCACCTGTCGGATCTTGCGGCGCCGCATCAAATCGAGCGAGCCTAATCTCCTGCTGTTACAGCTTAAACAAGACGACTACAAACTCAATCAACAGTGGCGTAGCCAGAATTTTATTTTTGAGGAGGCCATTACTGTATATGTGTATATGTATACAGCACATTTCAACGTTTTAGCAAACATAAACAAAGCCTAGCGGTTCTTAATCAGAGGGCTGTTCCATAAAACAAGATGCCAGGCTTATTTAGGTCAATAAGACTCATTGCCGGTCAATTCGGTTTGATAAAGCAAACTTAAAATAGTTGGAACTCAGTTACTACGGCAACTTATGCTGGGAAACTAGCCTGGTCCGGGGCAGGCTAACTGTCAGGCTAAGCCTTACTTGTTGCTTAATTAGAGGTCAGTTAACATTGACCCACCCGTAATGTGATGATATCACCACTGATTCTCATGATGCAATATTATATCACTTTATTGAACATTATTACAGTTTTTCTCGATTGCTAACACACAATTCATGAAACAACTCACCATTTTCTGACAACTATAAACACATTCTCAGAACAATACACCAACTTATACAAACCCCACACACAAACAGCCTCAATTTGCAAAGGTTTAACCATGTTCTCATTCAGAAAACACAAACACACAATATAATGAACTGAAGTGTCAATATGTAAACTCAAATAGCGCACATTTGTCCATCAGTAAACATTCAGTTGCAAAACTGATGACACATCAATCAGAATCTCAGGATAATATCAATAGGAGCACAGGTAATTGTGCATCCTAGAATCATCTACTGCGCTTTATACTACTTACAGTAAACAGTATAATGACAGTACACACTTTATATGAGAGAAATTTCACTCTTCTGTATCCAGTAAACTGTAGCACGTGTACACCCTTTTTACCTGTTCTGTATTTTTGCAGAAAATACGGAATTACTTTTACAAAATTGGGCCAAAGGTTCAGAGGATGCCATATTTTTTACATTGCCTCCTATTGACAAATAGCTTCACTGTATTGTTTCCTTTATCTTCTCTGTAAGTGGCTTTGGATAAAAGCATCTGCTAAATGCCTGAATGTAAATGTTATTTGTGCAGTTGTGTACCGTATTGTGTTGCATGACCAGTTTATATTGTTCTTTGGTTTTTGAACTTCTCTTGTCTTGTAAGATCATCTTCATCTACTTTACAGTAGTGTAATGTTTTATTTTTATTTTTTCCTAAAGCTCATTCTTGCACTTTGCTCTATGTGCACTCTTTTATGTTGTATATACTAATAAACACTAAGCTGTCAAATTATTCTTGAATCCCACTAAGAGTTTTAGTAACAGTGTTTTGAATTGATCTCACCAGTGTCTAAGACTGTGTTCAGTGTGGGTGATTTTGAGGGCTTGTGTGTCATGTCTGCAGGAAAAGTTTGGTTTTTCAGCCAGTTTGAATGGTTTTGAGAAGAGAGCTTCATTTTGACCTGAAAATAGGATCTTTGGGGAATCGGGTGAGATGTTATAGATTTGTGTTTACTGTTTAGAGAATACGAGACATGATTTCAAGAAATGTGTTTAAGCAATCGAGAAAAACTGTAATACAAATTTTAAGAATTGAATCAATTAAAAAAATCATAGACCACAATAATAAATGAATATATACTGTCTGTTGTCATACATCTGTGTTAGATTATTTGATATCAAATGTTTAAACTAATGTCAATATAAAGTTTTAATTTAAACATTCCCCAATAAATTGATAATAGCTAGAAACAGAAATGTCAAACAATTATACTGGCCAAAAAGATCTAGTATCTAAATCCAAATCATTTACAGCGACAGTTTCCAAATATGTCAAGGTAAAAAGTGATGCCTTGTGTGTTGTATATTGTCTGCCTGAGGAGAGAGAGGCTGCCAGTGATGGTTGTAGAGAAGGACTGATGGGACAATAAGCTGATTTTTAATGACAATTAAACAGGCAGAGTTATCATTTCTTTAAGCTTTAATTTTTCACTTTTCCTTCAGTTTAATAAAATGAATTTATTTTAGGTTGAAGCTGCTTGCTGGGAGAGAAAGCATGCTATTATAGTGTTGAAACAACATGTCCTGTGTCACGGTCTTATGGTGTTTTTTCTTGCATCTTTTTCCAGTTGTTGGATTTTCAGGTTTAACTTTCAACTATTATTTTGTCTTCATTTTTTATATTGCATGTCTACATCTAGAGCATCCCTTTGTGTGAGGAGATACAGCTTGTACACAGTCTGTGTCTTCTTTGCATTATTCTGTATAAACAGAAAGAATTGTTTGATGGGATGCTCTTGGCATTTTGATGTAATGACTTAATAAAGCAATAAGCCGTGTGAAGCAGTGGGTTAAAGTGCTTCTTATTACAGCTAAGGGTGTTGTGGCACGACGCAAAGTGGAGTCATTAAAACCCCTTTAGCTGTTATAAAATGCACTGTAACACACTGCTTCACACGGCTTATTGCTTTTATAAAACGGTTATTCCATATGCGTAGCAAGGTTTCATAAAATAAAGTAAATTAAAATTAAACTCTTGGCGCAAAAGATGCTAGCACAACATGTGACATAATTAAACCAATAACTTTGAAAACAGCATGGAGCACTGATTGGTCGATCAACCAGAGTAACAAATCAACAATTCTTTATTTTTTATTTTAAGCAATCAAATATCTGAAGGGACATCCCCTCAGTCCCCCTCATGGCTACGCTACTGCATCCATCACATTTACACAAACAAACTCACTGCTGCTCTTAAAGAAAAGTGAAATGAAATGAAAGTGTGGCCTACAGCTTACCAACACACATGCACATACAGTATGAGTCACACACTTTGTTTTGTTGTTGTTGTTCTTAACTTTTAAATGGAATGGCACCTTCTTACCTTTCTGACCTTTTGAGTTTACACAGCTACATGGCTCAGGTCATTGAATCAGAAACTCTTATTGGCCCCACTTTTTAAAATCAAATTACAGTAAAAGCATATCTCTTAGACAAGGCTTATAGTGAGTGAGTCAAAAGAGGCTTCCTCATAAGAATTATTTGTCAGTCCTTTTGATTTATGTATTATTTTATTCAGTTTTAACTGATATTGTTCAGCACTGTTGTTGTTATTGTGCTTTAGAAATAAACTGAACCACAGTCATAAAAAACACATGTTACATTTCTCACGTGCGTCTTTCAGGAAGTCAAACATCAAACACAAAAAACCCCACAAAATATCTACAACTGTCATTGTTGAATAACTATCAAAAAATAAATGACCAAATCAAAAACTCACAACAGATCTGTCAATGAAAAGATTTCACTTTACTTTCCTGATATTTATAACACCAGTCAATAGTTTAGTAAATAATGTGTTTTTACTCACTGGAGTGAATCATTTTACCGCAGCAAACTTGTTAATCCTCCTGATGCTCAACACTGTCTGCGCGCGTGTGTGTGTGTGTGTGTGTGTGTGTGTGTGTGTGTGTGTGTGTGTGTGTGTGTGTGTGTGTGTGTGTGTGTGCGTGTGTGTGTGTTAATGAGAGGAAAGAGGAAAGATGACGTATTCACACACACACACACACACACACACACACACACACACACACACACACACACACACTCGGTTAGAGGATGTCACATAGAAAAAAATAAAGATATGTGCCTGCACACACACACAGCTACATAAATAATATATGCGATTGTTAGAGAAGACATCATACAGATTTAAACATTTTTACAACATAAAAAACTGTAAAGCAAGATGCAGTATAGAAAATGAAAAATAACAAACAAACAGGCTCATTATTTTTCTAGTAAAACAAAGTCTTTGATCATTCCATCAAATGTGTGGCCCTGTTTACTCTCCATAGTGATGAAAAATATCTACAAACCTTCAGCCAGACAGAAAAATAAGGTCTTCATCAGACTCATCGTGACAGAGGTCATCATAGACTTGCATTTAGGGATAAGGGTTTTGCTCAGAATTAAAAAAAATAGGCTAGTGCACGCTGTCTCAAGATAGCAGTTGCATGCACGTAGATCTTAAGTTTAACTTTTTAACAGTTTAAAGAGAATTTTTTGGTATGATAAGTACAAAATTATTGTGTGAAAATAAAGCACTTTAAAGACATTTAAGTGAATAGTAGTGCACTTTTTTCTCCTGGGTAACACAAAATACAACTTTTCAGTTACAAGGTAATATTTTGGTTTATTAGCCTAATTCACCGAATCTCACGACATGGCATGAACGCAGAACTTCAGTCGACTGATGCTCATATGCTCATGCAATATATGGGTTAAGAAAAAACTGCATGAGTAAACAAGTAGTAGCTACATCTGACAACTATGCAAGCAAAAAAATGATAATAAAAAATAACACAGTATATGGTCTACTGCTTCCATTGAAGACATTTTCTACCCCACTGTAGAAGACGAGTGGCACTTTCCAAGCGAGATAGGTAGCAAGACATATGTTCCTCATGGTTATATTCTATGTTGGGCCAGTTTGAGTTTCATAAACATACCTGCTAAATTAACCCTGTGTCTAACAACTAGTCTCACTGACTTGCAAATAATTAGTCTTACTTTTCAGATATAAGTTAACTAGATTACTAACTTAGTAGTATAAGCAGATCGTACTGTTTCAACGGTCGAGAAGTATGTACTTTATTCAGCTATGTACTGTAACAGTATACGATTCCGGATGTGAGGCCGTTCACACAAAGCGTTTATTATTGTGCGAACATGGTCACGATGTGGTATATTTGAGCGGGAAACGTTGATGATTTTAATGAGTTTCGTATATGCACAGAGTCACTAGACATTTAAACAACTAAGTTTGGTTGGCGACCGCATTGCTGCGCTTTGTTCACATTTTATATACATTCCTTAGAAGAAGATACATCGCCATCTTGCTCCGACCTTGACTTGAACGCACCCGATGTCGTGAATTTCGTTGACAAAGATGCCCGTTTTGTTTTCATTGTACATTTCTTCATTATTTTGGGGAAATTATTTTTTTCGGTTGAAAAAGGTTGAACAGAGTTAAGCATGAAGTCCTGTCAGCGGCAGCAGAGAAAGTCAATGATGTTCATGTACATTGTCATTCACAAACACTCGAAACAACCCAGCAAACACAGAACGTTCCCCTAACGTTAGTTTTTGGTTCCCTTTTGGTTATTTTTGGGAAACAACGTTTTAAGAACGTTCTTTTCAGATTTTCTTTTGCAACCAGAAAATAACGTTCCCAGAACATTGCAGGATGGTTTTTTAAAAATAACCAGAAAGTAACGTTCTCTGATAGTTATTTTGGGGGTTTTTTGCAACCAGAAAATAACGTTACCTGATGGTTCTTTTTTGATTATTATTTTGCAACCAGAAAATAACCAGAAAGTAACGTTCTCTGATGGTTATTTACTGGTTGTTTTTTGCAACCAGAAAATAACGTTCCCTAAAAATAGTCAAAACTGGTCAATGTCAGTGACGTGCAATACAGAAATCACATTACATGTTATACTGACCAAATTAAATTAATAAATGTGCCCTTTAATGGCTGAAAATAAAAAACTAATTAAGCTAAATGAAAATACAATCATATATATCCATGTGTATTTCTTTAGTGTGGTTGTCTGTTACAGTATGTGTGTGCGCTCGAGCACGTGCATTCTCCGCTCTGCCGCCACTCCCGTCATTTAAAAATGAACGGTCATTTCGTTTTACCTCACTCACTAACACATTAGTTTAGCGGTTTATTTTTTTTATTTAAAAACTAGAGAGTAAACTTATATTTTCGTGATTTTCGATTGATTTGACGCATCTAAATCAACAGACCATGATGTAAGGACTGAAAGTCAGGGCTTTTGATTGTTATAACTAAAGACAGAGCCGCGCTGTACTTCTGTGGTGAGACAAAAATATTGTTAGCCTGAAGATAATTAGTGATGCTTTGAAAAAGCATAACTATTGTTATTCGAACATACATACTTCTTATAATTATTCTTGTTCCGGTGTGCTATGACTTTTATAAGCGATAGGGTGGGGGGGGGCGATAGGGGGGCGAAAAACCACCCAAAAAATCTATGAAGGTATTTCAATAGCAAAACTTGAGAGCATGTAGATTTTAATTTTTGAACTTGTAAAGTAAGTATTTGTACCTGTACACTAAAATGTACACTCACTGCCCCAATGTGAAAACTTGTCAAATAAAAAACTGAAGTTGAATATTGAGATTTGCACTCGTGGGAAAAATAGTCACAAACGTGTAAACTGGCATTTACTAAAATACATTGGCAGATACAAATGCATAGCACATATTTACACGTTTTCCTAGATTCAGATTTGAATTGCAACCACAAACAGGCATCCACAACCTCTCAAACCTGTCACTGCAGTTTCAAATCTTCCCGCCTTGATTTTTGCTAGTACTGTCGCGATGAACCCGTTGCAAAACTAACTTGTGCACTTGGAAGCTCAGAGGCGAGAGAAAGAACGGCATTTGATGACGTCATGTGGCTGAGCCACACCGCCCCCTAATGGCAGGAAAAACCACAATTTAAATCACTAATACAGTATTTAATTTAAGATGAAACTCTAAATCAATAAATACATTTTCCTTAACAAAAATACTACTTACGGCCACTTTTTTACTATAAATTAACTTTTCTATTTTATTCTCTTTTATATTTACTGCAGTATATCTTTGTTCTATGTTTGTCCTTTATTATATATTTATTGCTTTTCTACCCCATCTGCAAAATATAATTTTTTTACAGGTACATACTGTATGACAATAAAGATCTTGACTCTGATAAGGGTGATGTATAAATTAGCAACCTAATTAACAACCTAACTTAGCTGAAGCAAGTTCGCTGATAATGATCAAAATTAAAAACAGAAAATGTACAGTCAGCCTGTCATTGTGTAAGGCTCCTATATCAGAATGATCAGAATCAGTTCTTGTATAACACTGAAGAAACTAGAAACTAACGTTCTATTTCCGTAAAGAAAACTTTCCTGGAGAACCAAAAACGAACCTTAGAAAATAACGTTCTGGGAACCAAAAATTGTTAGCTGGGAAAGTCTTCACTGCGCAAAGATACGTCCAAACGACGTCTTATGTACGTCATTTCTGCACGTCCAATTTGGGTCCTCTGAAGGTGCGGACTGTGACGCCAGACGACGTCTTTTTTTCAACGTCTTCCGAACGTCCAGTAATGACGTCCACAGGACCTCTGTATAGGGGCTAATTGTAGTACAAATGTGGTCGTTGTTGACGTCTTTTCTACATCAAATTTAAAATATTTTTATACATTTATACATTTTTATAAGGCTTCTAGGCTCTGTGCATAACTGTAGTCCCATTTCAGAAGATGGCATCCTGTTCAAGTTCATTATCCTTTAGCTTCATTTGACTGTCACAGCAGCAGATGTTAACTGGAAAAGCAAACAAAGGTGTAACATGCATTTCCAGTTCAAACCTGCTGCTGAGCCAAACGAAGCTATAGGAAAATGAACTGGTACAGGAAACAGGTCCTCAACTTCTGGAAACACATGGGACTACAGTTATACACAGAGGTTTACAAATAAATCACAATTCAATCACCACTCATTTATTTCCATCTTTATTTTTATTCACTTTCACAAACATGTCACTAATAAAGCTTTGACTTGTTGAATTTCCTGCCAACTACCAGTAAAAACAAGGAACGTGAATTGAATGGCTTGCATGCAGACATCACTTCAATGTTGTGTATCAGTTGAAGCCAACATGCTTTACCTTTGATTGTCTGCCGAAACTAAAATGAAAGTGAAACTACCAGTAATAGAAAAGGATTGATGGATTCATTAACCCCCATCTTAACCCAGCAGAACAGTTAACTTTCTAAAATCAACACTGAGGGTAAAATAAAAATAAGAAAATAATTACAGTGTTTTGAGGTAAGAATCCAACCATAAGCAACTATACTGAACACAGAAAAGAAGACAATGTACAAAAGCTGTGTAAACAAAACTATGACAAGATGCACCACAGTGGATAATCAGTGGCTGCTGCATGTCCTCCACTTCTTTGCGGTGCATGCTTCAGATGTTCTGAAGCGTTCATCCCCATGAAGTCCTCTGTGGCTGTGTCATCAAATATCATGACTCCATCTGCACAAGTAAAATAAAAGACAGATTATTAGAAATATGCAAAGGCAATCTGCAGTCATTACACCAAGTCCCTTTACTCATAAGCAAAACTACCAATACTGGATTGATACAATACCACCTAAGCAAATGATAAAATAGCCATGGTAGACAGTTAGCATTGTATTTTAAATGTCAACAGGGAAGGACATGTTTTGTCCAATCAAGTCATTATTCACAGATTGGCAGGAGCTAATTATCTTCCCTTGATCAACATGAAATATGGGCTTACCTTTCATTGCTCTATAAACCTGTGTCTTCTCCAAAGATTTCATGCCCTTTTTCCCTTCCCCTTCATACTGAATTGCACCATCAGGGCTCAAGTGAAGAGCCTAAAGAAAATAGATAACATTTATAATTCAACGTAAATGATATATGTAGGAATAACATTATGCATGTCATAAACCCTTTATACTACATCGAGTAGTGTCTTCTACAGTGGTCCCCTCCTTTTATTCCTCATACAACATATCTCCTTGTCCCTGAAAAGCTGGTCTATAAGCTCACAATGCATTGTGTTGTGAACTTGAAATGGAGTATTTTTAATTGAAAAATGCAAAAAAATTACCAAGGGGTGGACAAGAGTTAAGCAAGAAAAAACGACAAATGAACCGATGCATTGTTCAGACATTGAAAACCACAGATCACCCAAACGTCACACACAATTCATACTGTATGTAGAAACATACCTGTCAAGGACATTGTGGACACAGTCCTTGGTGTTCTACCCTCCAATTCTTGCAATTTGCAGCACCTGTTGGAATAAGTCCATGATAAAGTTGACCGACACTCTCCAGACGAACCTAACTGTGTGCGAGTGCACTGAATTGCGTTATGCTAAGCTATCCTTTACTTCCAGACTTGTAAAACTCTCAAAGAAACAGGTCAAACTACATGTTATATGATTATATTGTACATCTTGGAAGGGAATACATTCCTGTAGTGTTGTTAATCACTGAATGAAGCCTTATCTTATATTGGGAAGAGATGCAATGCTAATTGTACCCATAGCAGGTTTGGGTAGTTTAAGACAACAAAGCTAAAACAGCTAACACTATAAATGAACATAAAATTAAATAAGCTGACCGAATTTACCTTAAACTGAGTGGAAAACGATGATTTTGCTTTAGCTGAACAGAGCCGAACGTCGTCCACTTGCTTCAGAAGTATACGTGCCGAATGCTTGGCGTGTTGCCTCGGCCTATCAGAGTGGCGTTTACTGGTTTGGTTATGATGACTTGCTGCCTCAGCCAATCAGAGTGGCGTTGACTGGTTCAAATCATACGGTCGGGTACCACACAGCCTACAACTCGACGAGTCCACTGCCGCAATATATTTGCTTTCGGCTAACTCAAAAGTTAGAATGCTTATTTTCTAACCTGTTCCATTTACTTGATAACATCTAACACATTAAACACAACGATGTAGAAAAAAACGGCGGTCCAGTCACAAAATAAACCAGAAAATTAGAGGAAAAACAGGAAAATTTAAAACATGTACTCAATAAATAAATAATCAAATAACAGATACTGTTTACTGTTTCATCACAAATAACCTATATTCATAATCATTAACCATGTTGATATTTGTCTTAAGTAAAAAATATTACATCCATAATGTCATTTTTCTGCACGTGTCTTAGACGTCCAAAAAAGTTACCTAGTCCGACGTTCAAATGTTGAACTACATTATGACATCCACATAGGGTCATGGTTAGACGTCCAAATAGCAGACCTTGTTTGCACGTCGTGTAGATGTGCAGCATTGGTTTTGGACCGACGGACGCAATATAGACATGATCTGCACGTCCATCAGACGTCTAATGTTTAGAACGTGTTTCACTGTTGTGTTCTGTTCTCGGGCACCCGCGTCACAAACACCACACAGCATGTTCAATAGTCGGAGAGATTAACGAAATGTTTTCATTTAGTGTTGTGAATGATGCTGGACGATTGATTATTCGGCTATTTTGATTGACAGCAGGCATGACGTCATCACACACGTTACCTCAACTCGCATTCAGACACCGTGCATGTCTCTCTCGGGCGCGCGCTCTCGCATGCACACAAGACTTGACTTCCTTCATTCGTGTTTCCTTATCATTGATCACAAACACAAGCGCAGAAGGTAAGGAAGTGTTTTTATTCGTATGTCTGCGATTGAGCGAGTAAATGTTTAGTTTAGTTCATGTGAACATTTCACGTGACAGCGTTGTGTTCTTATGTTTGTATATAAATATAGTTTCTGACCCATGGCCATGTTGAGTGCTCAAGTGTGTCGGAGATGAGTTTGACACCCATTCTTGAGGAAACGTTGATCAAACGTTCTCAGCAGAAGAAACGGACGTCTCCACTCAACTATAAAGAAAGGGTGTTTGTGTTAACCCAGAGCAAACTCACATATTATGAGCTCAGAGCGGAGGTACGCGCACGCGCGCACTCTCACACACCCACGATATTGACATTGACATACTGTTTTAAAATATTTAGATTTTGAGTGGATACGATAAACACACCGTTTTTGTGTGCTTTAAGAGGCTGTGTTCATTTGTGTGTAATTTACAGAAGAGGGTTAGGAAGGGTTCAGTGGAGCTGAACAGAATCAAATGTGTTGAGATTGTTAGAACCAACTCGACCATCATTCCCTGTCAGAACAAATATCCATTTCAGGTGAGAGAGAGAGAGAGAGTCACACAAACATTACTAACATCACTGAGCTTTATGTCACACATCTCTCTCTCTCTCTCTCTCTCTGTCAGGTTGTTCATGATTCAACTATGTTATATATATTTGCTCCCAGTAATGAGAGCAGAAGTGTTTGGGTGCAGAACATCAAGGAAGGTAAGTGAGCGTGAGTGTTTTCTGCAGATAAAAGGTGATTTGATGTGACGCTCGGCTCGCATGTGGTCGTGGTCGGTGGTCGATGAACAATACCTACATAGACAACATAGTTGACTAGAAGAAAGACGTGTGTGTCGTGTGTTGATTTCTTTATCTTGTGTTGTTCAGAGATTAGGAATAACGCCGAGATAGCAGCGAAGTTCCACCCTCAGTTCTGGCAGGAGGGCGAGTGGATGTGTTGCGGGCAGCTGGATAAAATGGCTCCGGGCTGTGAGGGCTACAACTTGTTCGGAGACGGTAAATAAACACACACGCTACATGATGTACATCTGCATTCATTTTGACTGAACATCACATCTCCATGACACCAGCAAACCCCTTGACTCCTGTTTTCATCGAACACAAACGATGACCTCACGGCCATTGATAGTTTTATAGATGTACGTCTTGTCATGATCTCCGTGATGAAAGCATTTACGTACATGCCTGTGTATTGTGAGGAAGATGTGCGCACAGACACACAAACACACATAAGATGTGAACATCAGAGGTGCTCCGATCCACCATTTTTGATTCTGATTCCTGAGATTCAGTATTGGCCGTTACCGACTACCGATCCGATACCAAGGCTGAATTACTTAACAAACTGTATGCACTGTGCAAGGCATCAGGCTCAACTTAAACAATCATTTCCTAACCCTGGTAAACAAAATAACAAAACAAATTATTCACAAGTTTAGTGCATTGTTTATTAAACCAGCATCAGTGCAACAATTGCAAAATATAACAAGTTCACTAGCTTAAACTTGACATTCAAAATGAAAGTGCAAATAGGAATTAAACATCCAAAACAAATGCAGCTAAATAAAACAACAGCTTCACAAGCTTTGTAAACGTGTCCAAATAAATGAGGGATGTGCCCTAGGACTAAGTCTTTTTAACCAAAGTTTTGTAACCATGTAGTCTAAAACTAAGAATGGCCCAGAAGGCGGTACAAAAACTTTGTGTAGGGCATATGTAATACATTTTAAAGACTAAAGAATGTATTAGTCAAACTGTCAAATCCAATATTTAATGTAGCTAAAACAGGCAAAGGCCTATGTGTTCCACTTTCCTTACGTTATGATCAGTAATATTTCTGCATTTGCTGATGTGCTAACCCTGACTGGAGCGTTTAGCGGCTGACGTCATGAGCATGTGTTTGATTGGCTGGTCTCTGCCTGGGCTCTACCTTTTAAAATCCATTTTATTTTCTCCTTACTCTGACTTTTTTTCTTTAATTCTGTTTTTTAGGACTCTAAAAGTTCAATTAAATTTTAGTAATCAAATTAAATTAAATAAAATTTTTGTAAAAGTGTGTCTATTACACTGAAATCATTCAATTTAAAATATTTAACAACTATTAATTAAAAGCTTAAAAACAATTGTTTCATTATTTGTTTATTTAAATGACCATTGCTTTTTTAAATTATGTCGCAATTGAAGAACAAGTTATAATTAGGGTAGGCCTATAGCCTATCAACAAACAAGATAATATAGCCTACATTATATCCTATTTTTTATTTATTAAGCAAAGCAATGTGTGGAAACAAAGAAAGCGAATAGAAAGCGATGGACAAAAAGTACTACAGATCAAGTAGGCTACAGAAGAACGCATTTGATCTAGCGCAGAATGAATGAACAAGCAGCTAATAAACTGCCCATATTAGCTCATTTATAGAGCATTCATAGGCTAAACGCTGGTGTGATTATGATGTTAAAATTATTTTACATGTTCAGGAAAGTGGGCTCAATGTTTGTGAACAATAACTCCATCTGAAGAATCTGCACAAACTCTGCAAGGACACACAGAGAACAGTGCTAAGCGATCACGTTTATCCAAGCGCTTTTTTGTGATAAACATATAATCAAATAAATTTCAAAGTTCTGTGAATCTAGAAGCGGAGACATTCTCATCTCGGTTTTATTCTGTGTGCTTAAGATGCATTCGCCGCATTTATTTAGGGGAGATTGGGGACGGTTGCAACATGGGTTATTCCTCCGGTCAGGAATGAGCTAGAGTGATGACACTCGTACTGCATATCTTCAGTTAGCCCCTTCACCCTTCTGGAAATAATCTGACATATGTGACCATTCCTTCTAGCCAAACCAAATTTCAAGATGAAAGTAATTTTTTAATGCTCAGATTGTTTCTCTGACTGTCTAAACTGTTTGTGTGAACCATTATACATTCATAGCATTTAAATCAGTGTTTTCTTAGCTTCTTAAAGGCATTGCTAGCAAGTAGGGGTGTAACGATACACTCAGCTCACGATACGATACACATCTCGATATTTTGAACAAAATTCAAAAATAAAACTGAAATTCAAATAACATTTATTTTCAAAATATTAACAATTTCAGTAACTTATTTTGTTGCACATACAACTTAATAAAGAATTTTAACAAATTAAGGCTTAACTGAAATAAGAATTAAGATCAGTGTCAATTTTGACAGCAAATTTTGATTTTGATTTAGTTTTAGTCATAGTCTTTTGACTAAAATGCAATTTAGTTTTAGTCATCCCAATTATCATAGTTTTAGTCTATTTTTAGTCGACGAAATCTACATTTATATTAGTCTACTAAAATCTATCTGGATTAACTCATTTAATTGGTGTAATTAAATGTTCCATACAAAGATTTAACTGTTTCGACATAATTTACTTTACCTTGGAATTAAATTAAACCGGGTCATTACTAGGGCTGTGTATTGGCAAGTGCTCCCGATACGATACATATCACGATAGATGGGTCACGATACAATATATTGCTATGTATTTCAATAAGATACACATTTGCGGTATATTGCAATACTTTAAATAGAAAGTGTAAAAAGTAGAGGTAGAAATACAACATGCTGTGCACCAGCGGGGGTTTTCTGTGAGGATAAGTGTAAAAACATCCCTTACCTCTGTAGAGTGGCCATGATGTGTGATGCATGGACCTTTAGATCAGAGGTTTGGCTTCTCAAACTGTGGATTGCGCCCCTCAAGTGGGTAGCACAGGGGAATAAGGCGGCTCACGCAAGTCACTTGGCTGTTGTGGTGCATTACAGTTAAAACACTGAACATGGGCAGAATGATCCATCCGTGTTGTAAATGTGCTGGTGTCACATCCGTGAAAGCACAATAAATGTCATTGTTACTTTTCTTAATAAACTTTCTGTCTAATGCACTGCAGTAGCCAAGTGACTTGTGTCATGACTTGAGAAGCTACAAACAGCATTATTTGATATAACTCATTACTCCATGACTTATTCTGACAACCAAAGCACACCCACACATCAGCTCTGAGAGCTCCAAGCGTTCTTATATTTTTCACCATGCTCGCTTCCACTTACTTTTGGCCGGATGTATATGACATGATTTACATAAAAATTATCGATAGTAGAGGTATCACTATCCATACACTATCGAAAAAAATAATATTGCGATAGTTTCGTTATTTTGCACAACCCTAGTCATTTACCTTTATTTTTCAGAAGAGTTGAGTAACTACTGGATATGCATTGTTGTAACACAGATTATATTAGACCATGAACGACATGTAGCAGTTCATTCAGTCTCATTTTGACTCAATTGACTCGTTCGTTCAGCGAAGGGCGTGTTCATTCAGTACATTCAACCAATGAAACGCTCTGACAGAGCTCACGCTCAAGCGCTATTGGCTCGTGTCTCTTTGAAGCTGCACTGTCTTTGCTTGAGACAGTAATGAATGAGAAAAATCTGTCAAAAAGACATATTACATAACCTGTATTACATTTCTTCAATCATGCAGATCACATACTTGTTTTTTAGCGTGTCATTCGATCTTTTAATCTACAGCATGACTCACTTCATCGCTTCTCTGATCGGAACAGCGCTGGTCTCTTTTGGCTTTATGTTGCATATCACGTCATGCAGCAGCTGACGTCAGCGGATAAATGAACATTGGCATTTAAACACGTTTGTGCTCATTTGTAATGAGTTTCAGGGTGACTCGCCTGCAGTCACGCTTCAAGTTTGCTGTGTTTTAACGGCGATTGTGAAGGAAAATAAGACGCTTTGTAAACCACGTGGAGACACAGATTGTGTCTTGTGCTTCTCTCTCTACCGCATATGTGAGATAAGCACACGTGACGCGCAGAGTAGGTAGCGTCTTGACCGCTGAACGAATAGAATTAAACATATCGTAAATATCGAAATATCGCAATACGAAGTATCGTTACACCCCTACTAGCAAGTGTCATAGCTATTGTGTCTAGCTAGAATAGCAATTTCTTTCATGGCTGCCACCAGTGTAGGGACGGTTACATCATGTTGTTGCAACTGTCCCTTATGACAACACTGATGTAAAAACTTGACATATTAGCATAATACAATTCAAATTTATAGATTAATAAAGAACTCTTTCAATAGCCACCTTTTAATGTGGATACTGTCAGACTAGCCCACAATGTAGCCTACATTAAAAACATATAGCCTAACAATTATAATGACAACAACAATAATACAAAATAATAAACATGGTTTGTTACTCATTACTTGGAAATATGTTTTTTTTCCAATTTAGTCTTTTTCCAATCAATTTAACTGTTCACACACACAAACAACACAGTTCAGTTCAGAGAAGTGCGCATACGTATTTCAGTTGGCTACATTTTCAGTATCTTGTTTTTTATTTAAATTATTTTGCCAGCTTAACTTTTTAAAGACTTTTTAAAGACTTTCTTTGTTCACAAATAAAGTAAAGAATTTGCTAAATTCTGTTATAGAATATTTTTTCTTACAGTACATTTGAATTAATGTTGCAACCGTCCCTGTGGAGTGTTGCAACTGTCCCACAATTGACATTGTGTGTTCAAGTATAAATTGTGCGTATATTATCATACAGTGAGGGAAATAATGATTTGATCCCCTGCTGATTTTGAAAGTTTGCCTGCTTACAAAGAAATGAAGGGTCTATCATTTTTATGGTGGGTTTATTTTAACTGATAGAGACAGAATATTTAAAAAATCAGGGAAAAAAATGTTTTATAAAGGTTATAAATTGATTTGCATTTCAGTCAGTGAAATAAGTATTTGATCCCCAAGCAAAACATAACTTTGTACTTTGTGGAGAAACCCTTGTTGGCAAGCACAGAGGTCAGACATTTCTGATAGTTGGTCAACAGGTTTGCACATGTGTCCGGACACATTTAGTCCACTCCTCTGTCAATCTTTAAGGGTTCTTGGCTGTCGTTTTGGCCTCCTTCACAGATGTTCTATAGGACTAGGGTCTAGAGACTGGCTTTAATGTGCTTCTCTTTACGCCACTCTTTGGTTGTCTTGGCAATATGTTTTGGGTCTTTGTCATGTTAAAGGCACATGCACGACCCATCTTCAGTGATCTAGTTAAGGGGAGGAGGTCCAAGATTTTAGGGTACACTGGCCCGTCCCTCAGCCCCTCAATGCGGTGAAGTCATCCTGTACCCATAGCAGAGATAAAAAGCCCTAAACATAATGTTTCCAACACTGTGCTTCTCTGTAGGGATGTGTTCCTGGGCTCATAGTCAGCATTTCTCTCCCTCCAAACACACGAGTCCATTTTGGCCTCGCAGCACTTTCTCCAAACCTTTCTGAATCATGTTGATGTTCATTGTCAGACTTCAGACGGGTCTTCTTGTGCAGGAGGACCTTGCGGGTGCTTCAGGATTTCAATCTATTGTGGCATAGCGTGTTACCAGTGGTTTGCTAGCTAACTGTGGTCCCAACTGTCTTCAAATCATTAACAGGCTTCTTCCGTGTAGTTCTGGGCTGACCTTTAACCTTTCTCATGACCATCTTTACTCCGTTGGGGAAATCTTGCAGGGAGCTCCAGACCAAGGGCATTTGATAGTTATTTACTATTTCTTCTATTTCCAAATAATGGCACCAACAGTTGTCTCCTTCTCACCAAGCTTCTGTCTGTAGCATAGTCAAGGTTTGTGCAGGTCTCCAATCTTGTCCCTGACATCCTTTAAAACCTGTTTGGTCTGGACCACGAGAGGTTGAAATGGAAGATACAGATTCTGTTGGCAGGCATCTTTTATCTACATAACAAGCTGACTCAGGAGAACTTTCTTAAAGTGACAGGACTAATCTGCGGTCCATATAGGCACATAACCAATCTGTGGAGCCAGAATTCTTGCTGGTCGGTAGGGGATCAAATACTTATTTCACTGACTGAAATGCAAATCAATTTATAACCTTTATATAACATTTTTTATATTCTGTCTCTATCAGTTAAAATAAACCTACCATAAAAATGATAGACCCTTCATTTCTTTGTAAGCAGGCAAACTTACAAAATCAGCAAGGGATCAGATCATTATTTCCCTCACTGTACATACGCATGTTACAGCAGTGTAGGGGGGTAGCTGACAGATGTGGGTTTAACACATTACAGTTTTGGCTTTCTACTAAAAACAGTTGCAGAGAAACTGAAGGAAATACAAAAAATGTTGCAATCATCTCCCTACAGCTCATTCTGCCATCAAATAATGTCAATCCGTCTTTCATGCATTGAATTTTGAATATTAAAATATTGATATTTATAATGAAGTTATTGATAACATAACTGTAGCTTTAGAACATGATCTACTTTTAGGTTTTATTGCCTGCATTCTGCGTCTGTCTGTGTTTTCCCCGTCATGGCAATAATAAACCAATACAGTATAGGGTTAAATATGGCTCTAGTGAAATTATTATTAGCACACTTTTGTCTGGTGCACGCGCCTCACCAACTCTGGATCAAACCTGAGAGAACGTTTATACCAAGCGTTGTGCTACAGCTGAACCTGATCTAATCCAGCTTGGGTTTGTCTGGTTTTGTCAACTCAAAACTTAAACTGCAACCCAGAGATTGTTCATCTCGCTTTGTGCAATAGGCCTCAGAGGCTTGGATCACGCAGCCAGGTGCACAAACACGTGAGTTGCAGTGTAAGTTTGAAAGTGACCTATTTGTCAGAAATGGTGACCCATACCCGAAATGTGACCTCTGCATTTAACCCATCCGGTGAGTAGTGAACACACGCACACCTGGAGCTGTGGGCAGCTATCACTGCAGTGCTCAAGGGCACCTCAGTCATTACCCGCTGGCACTGAGAATCAAACCGGCTACCTTCTGGGGCCCGTTTCATTAATGAGCAACCCACACCGAGTTAAAATGTCAACACTCAGTTGAGTTGATGTGAATTTTTGATGTGAGTTTTTGGTTTCAGAACAGCTGATTTGAGTTAGTTCTATCAACTCTGGGTAATCCTGCCTTGAGTTAAGCGCTTGCACCAAACTACTACAAGCCATGATCAATGGAGCTCCGATATTCCCATTCACCATGGCAACGGCACCAAAAAAAGCAACATGGCGACAGAAAGCGCTTGAGAGCGAGGGACACTTTCCTCACCGCTCTGCATGCAGTGGATTTACTCATGTGCTGAAAATGACTTAAGTTTCAATGAACAAATAGATAAATGTACCAATAAACAAACAAATTAATCTGTAAATGAATGAAACAACAGAAATAAGACAGAAATGTTATGTTCTCACTCCACATCAGTGCTCTAGGATTAAGCGTGAGACGTCATGGTGTATGGGACACTTGTTGTCAAAGTCAGACTGAACGCCGGTTGAACCCTGCTCAGAGCACATTTGGGTAGGAATGGCTGGACGTCTAATTTAATTGTTAACACCTTTATCGCTTCATTTCTGCATTTATGTCTGTATTTATTCTTTTCTTTATTCATGCACTTTATTTATACACTTTTAAGTCATTTTTTTCCATCTGTAAGTCATGTAAGGGAAAGATCTGCTCTGGTGTAATACATGCACAATGGCTGATGTAAGGATGGATGATAAGTTTTGATATATTTAATTCACTGTAAAGAAAAATACAGTTTGAATAAAACCGCACAGGGAAATGGCCAAATTCCACTCGGGTCCTAAACTGCTCTCCTGAAATCAAAGTACATTCCTATGAATGAATGCAGCATCTTCACATACAGGATCTTCTTTAAAAGCATATATGACATTAGTCACTGAGATCGATGGTCTCTGTGTGATCATAATGTGTGCCATGAATGACTGTATTAATGAATGAATGAATGAATGGATGAGGTACACCACTTGCGCTTTAAAAGGGGGAGGAGATGGAAAGAAACTCTGGGTTTACCAAAGAAAACCTGCTCCCGACCAGGTTAGGTTCACAGAGTAAGTTACTATGGTTACTGACTCTGAGTATAAGTTACCTCTCTTTTTTTTTTTCTCCTTTATCTTACATGTGTGCTCTCACTGTGCGTGTGTGTGTGTGTGTGTGTGTGTGTGTGTTGGTGTTCATGTTTGTATATCCCGGTGGGGACCTAAACCTGAATGCACACCAACACATGGGGACTCGTGTCACCGTGGGGACCAAAATTGAGGTCCTCATGGGCAAAAAAGCTAATAAATTGTACAGAACAATATTTTTTACAAATCTAAAAATGCAAAAAGTGTTCTATGATCTTTAGGTTTAGGGATAGGGTTAGGGATAGGGGATAGAATATACAGTTTGTACAGTATAAAAACATTACGCCTATGGACTGTCCCCACGGGGATAGTCAACCAAAGCCTGTGTGTGCGTGTGTGTGTGTGTGTGTGTGTGTGTGTGTGTGTGTGCGTACTTGTCTGTGTACGTGTGTGTGTGCGTGCGCATCCGTGTGTGTGTGTCTATGTCTATGTGTGTTAGTACGTGTGCATATTGTGTGTGTGGAGTGTTTTGTATGTGGGTATGTCTGTCTTCTGTGTTTTCAACTTTTTCTTGTTTTTGATAGTCAATATGTCTTATGTACAGCTGCTTTGTAACAATGAAAATTGTAAAAAGCGCTATATAAATAAAGTTGAGTTGAGTTGAGAAACGGGCTTGAGTTACCCTGCTTTCTCGGGTTTGACATACCTCACATTCTGAAACGGAAAACCCAGAGTTTCCCTCATTTCAGGGTTAATATACTCAGTTTTCACTAAACCTCCTTTCTGAAACGAGTCTGACTCTCTAACCGCTAGGCCACAACGTTTGAGAAGACAACTACTGACTATATCAATACAGAATCAACTGAATTCAATGATTTATATAGGTTTACAATCAAATCTAAAGATATATGTATGCGTCATTACTTTAAAATGCTTTATATATATTAAAGTTAGTTTTTATAGGAATATAGTTATATTAATTTAAATACTATGTTTAATATTAATTAATAAATATTAAAGGTGCCATTCCCTGTGATGCCAATTTTCAACCTTTAGTTAGTGTGTAATGTTGCTGTTAGAGCATAAACAATATCAGCAAAGTGATAAAGGTCAAAGTTCAGTGCCAAGCGAGATATTGTCTTTAACAGAATTCACTTTTCAAGGACTACAGAGAACGGCTGGAATCAGACTACAGCCCTCTACTTCCCGGGTACATGATGTCACTATTCCCAGTTTTTGAATAACCTCCGCCCACAGGAATACGCCACAAAAGGGGCGAGGCCTTCCTTAGAGAAGAGGAAGAGCCGCTGGAGTAGTGGTTGGTTCTCAGAGATTGTACACATTTGACTTAGCTGCGCGCTAAACTACTTTCACTTTCATCACAGTCCTACAGCTGGTCATAAGAATTCAGCTACACACATTCTAAGAGAACCAACGCTCAAATAACAGCTTCATGACTTTAACATCGGCTGTGACAGCTGTTCTGTGTAACACACTGATATTGTGTGTGTGCGCATACCTCTAAAACACTTCTGTGAAACGTCCTGCCTGCAAATGTCTCCTGGTCAATCTGTTTATTTTATAATCCAACTCGGGTCCAATATAAAAACGCTTCTGTTATTAGTGTTCATTAATATAACCGGTCTGACCCAATCGGTCCGGTGTCATTTCCCTCGCCATAGTAGGAAACAAATCAGGATCTCTAAGAAAGATTGACATTTGCACATGCACTAGCAGAGCTCCGTTACACTTCGATGGATCCGCATGTGTTTAACTGATGAAGTGAAGTTGACGCCATCGTTACTGTTTATTGCTGAAAGCTTATGAATACACGTCCAAAAAACATCATCAAAGCTTCAAAAACAGCCGAAGAATGGCACCTTTAACTAGATGGGTACATTTTCTGAAGAAAATGTGAGTGATGCTTTGTGGCAAACCGCGGAACTGGGCACTAGGGTGATAACACATTAAGCCATGAATGAATTTAACCAAACCCTATGTCTCTACGATGTTCTGATGCAGAGATATAGGAATTGCTAAACGGTTGCTAGGCTAAAATGTTTAGTTGCTATGGGCGTGGCTTAGAATATGCCAATTGATGATGCTCTAAGCTATGAGTGTAAAGAACCAACCCCCGTCTCTCTACAATGTTCCGATGAAGAGATATAGGTATTGCTAAACGGTTGCTAGGCTGACATGTTTTGTTGCTATGGGCGTGGCTTCGAAGCTTCATGATGATCCTGGGACACTGATTGGTTGCCTGAGTAAAACGAGCCAACCCCCTTGTCTCTATGACACTGTGTTGCAAAGATATCCACCTGAACCTTTTATAATGGGAGTCTATGGGATCGGATGCTAGGTTGCTGTAAATGGTTGATATGGGCGTGGCTTAATAGCTTCAAGATGATCCTGTGACACTGATTGGTTGTGTGAGTCAAATGAGCCCACCCCCTTGTCTCTACGACACTGTGTTGCAAAGATATCCACATGGACTTTTTATAATGGGAGTCTATGGGATCGGTTGCTAGGTTGCTGTAAATGGTTGCTATGGGCGTGGCTTAATAACTTCATAATGATCATGTCACACTGATTGGTAGTAGGACTGGGCGATATGGCAAAAAAGTAAACTCGATAGTTTTTTTCTATATTGATCGATAACGATATTTATTTCGATATATATTTAATTAAAAAACTGTATTTAAAATAATCTATTTTAAATACAGTTTATTAACAAAGGTTAACCTTTAACCAGTTAAAATTCAATTAAATTAATGCACTGTTGCAACACAGAGGATATTAGGCCATAAACAACATGTACCAGATCATTCAGTCTCATTTTGACTCAATTGACTCGTTAAGTAAAGGGAGTGTTCATTCATTACATTCAACCAATGAAAGGGCTCCGTTACTGGTACATTCGAACGCTATTGGCTCAGCACCTGCGCACATACATAACGCTGCAGTAATGTCTTGCTCGAGTAGTGGGTTTTATTCAATGCATTCAGTGAACCTTAAAGACATCTCACATAAACTGTAGTACATTTCTTTAATCATGCAAGCATCTTACACACAAGGGTCAATATTTTAATGTGCACACAAACTCACTTCATTACATCTCTGATCTGTACAGGGCAGCGCTGGTTTGTTTCATAAGCACCAGCTCATGTTAGCAAATATGTTAACGATGGATATAAAAACGTTTGTGCTTGAGTTTCGAAGTAACTCGCTTGCAATTGCGCCTCAAGTTTGTTTTGTTTAACCAGCGATTGCGGAAAAAAATAAGACACTTGATAAACCGCCTGATGACAACTCGAGGTTAGTTTCAGCTTTGTTTCCGCTTCCAGTAATGTTTTCCTCCTCATGTTGTTTTCTTTGCCAATGAATCCATATCAAGTCAAAATGCCAATAGCTTATCATCGTTTTTGAAATACATTCTATCGCGATTCGATATGATATCGTTTATCGGCACAGCCCTAATTGGTAGCCTGAGTAAAATGAGCCCACCCCCTTGTCTCTAAGTGGTTGTACTGCTATGATATTCAACACGGGACGTTTTACGCCTTATATGGGCAGGCTTCCTGTGATTGGGAAATTTAGGGAGGCTCTTACACCCCATTGTGAGTGATGTTCTTACAGAGCCTGCTAGCCTCTTCAAATCGTGTATTATTTTCATGTTTCTACGATCAGAGGTGGGTAGTAACGCGCTACATTTACTTGGTTACATTTACTTGAGTAACATTTTGGAAAATATGTACTTTTTAAGTAAAATTAAAAGTGTGTACTTTTACTCTTACTTGAGTAAATTTCTAATAGAAAATCTGTACTTTTACTTCGTTACATAACTTACATTGCGTGATGTTCCTTCGTTCCTTCATTTTAAAATATGCTTTTTAAAACGCGTTGTTTATTTCAAGGTTGTCGTCTCTTTTTACGGGCATTCCCGAGTGATCGATTCTTTTGAGTCGATTCTTTTGAAAGCATTAATTGAACAATGGGCAAAACCATTTGAATAGGCTAATGTCAGTTCAGTTCAATCAGTTCAAATGATTTGTTCAGTTCGCAACATGATCTGAATCATCTGAATCAGGATTACTCACTCCTCGTAGCGCGAAATTTAAGAACACGCAGAACACAAAGAGAGTTGGATGAAGTGGATATGAATCTATATCTATACAATCAAAACTGCAAATGTGTCATATTGTTTGCCAGCAATGATAACTGCCCGCCATATGCGCGCACCCGCGCGACCTGTTCATCAGACACAGCAACATGCGCGTTACCTGTCAGACACAGAGACGTGGGCTTGCAGAAATATACATTTGAAGAACAGAAGGAAGAAAACTTGTTGATGGGCGTGTGATTCACTGTTTACTGTTTGTTTACAAGTAAAAGCGTTTCACAACACACACGTGACACAACACGAGAAAACATGAGCTTTGTTCAAAAATGTGTATTTAATTTAAGAGAGCACTGCAGATGTTCTAGATCAGTGCTCACCAACCCTGTTCCTGGAGATCGACCATCCTGCAGACTGCAGCTCCAACCCTGCTTCAGCACACCTGTCTGTAATTATCAAGCAAACCTAAACAGCTTGATTAGATAGTTCAGGTGTGTTTGATTGGGGTTAGAGCTGAAATATTCAGTACGGTCGATCTCCAGGAGCAGGGTTGGTGACCACTGTTCTAGATCATCTTAGGAAATGCTCTGAGTTTAGTTCATGCTTTAGTTTGACATGGTCTATTATTCTAAATAAGTTGTGTAAACTACATTGACATCAGGACTAGATGACATTTACAGAAATGCTTGTCTCTTCTGTGTTTGTCTATTCTTTAGTCTCTCTATATATTGCAAAGATATCTGCTTATGATAATTAAAAATATTGATTAAAATGTATTATTAAAATATTGGCGTTAATATTAATTTAATGTAGTAGGCCTATATAATCAGATACAAAGTAACTAAGTAACTAGCTACTTGAGTAGTTTTTTAATTTCATACTTTTTTACTTTTACTCAAGTAAATTTTAAAATAGTGACTTTTACTTTTACTTGAGTAACAATTTCTCTAGATACTTGTACTTTTACTTGAGTAACAATTTCTCTAGATACTTGTACTTTTACTTGAGTAAAGATTTTGGCTACTCTACCCACCTTTGTCTACGATATCCTCACTCGGAGCTACGACCTGTCAAAGTTGGGCGCAATGTTAAGTCAATGGGATTTTTCAGGTTTTTATTCACCCCCCATCGCACCCCCTCCACCCGATCGCTTCCAAAAGTCATCACACACCTTTCCTCAATGGGCCGCTCGATTTGATGTAGTCATTCATGGGTCCAAAGCGAAAAAATAACGCGTGAATATATAGGTATCTAGGTTTTGAATGGGAGTCTATGGGCGCCATTATAAGTATACGGAAATTTTGGGAGGCTCTCACACCCCAGGGGTGCAACTTACACCCCATTGTGAGTGATGTTCTTATAGAGCCTGATAACCCCTTCAAATCGTGTATTATTTTCATGTTTCTACGATATCCTCACTCGGAGCTACGATCCCTCAAAGTTGGGAGCAATGTTAAGTCAATGGGATTTTTCGGGTGGTTTTTTTCCCCCCTATCGCACCCCCCCCACCCGATCGCTTATAAAAGTCATAGCACACCATTCCCGAATAGGCCCGTCGATGTGATGTATTCATCCATGGGTCTACGTCAAAAGCTGCGGGACAAGTAGCGTGCCAAACATTTGGTGGAACAAGAATAATTATAAGAAGTATGTATATTCGAATAACAATAATTGTGTCGAGCCGACAGATGGGGTTTGACTTGAGAACCTATCATCTTCTGATTATTTTGAAAAGGCCAATGAAAATTGGCGAATGAAATTTGCATGCCGGACTCCGCCCCGGACATCCGGGTATAAAGGAACACGGCATGCAGCATTCATTCACCTTTTGGTGTTCAGAGCCTACGCATCTGATAATCTTCTGCGGATCTTCGTTGATCTTCTTGCGATCTCACGATCTACCTTCCTGCTGGAATCTACGACGTGGTGCAGCGGACAGTCCCTTCCTGCAGCTACTCTCCCACTCTACTCTCGGCAGTTCCGGAGGTGTCAAGAGCTAATTTTCTTCTAAAAGAGCAAATTTGTCCAGCGTGGCATGGCCCGCTGCTCTCGTGGGTGCAACGCGCTCATCGAGGAGGGGGACGGACACGATGTCTGCCTCAGGTGTTTGGGTCTCTGGCACGCTGAGGCAGCCTTTGTGGATACGTCCTGCCTGCACTGCGGGCGGATGGCGATCCAGACGTTGCGGTCATGGGTGGCTGTGTTCTTTATGGACACAGCCACCAACCCGTCTGCTACCCGTTCCGAGACTGCAAGGGCTACGGCCCTGCCGTCCGCTTCGGTTGGCACCGGGGGTGATATGGGGATCACTGTGAGCGTTAAACCGTCAGCCGCAGGCTCACGGACCGTTCATGCCCCGTCTCGCTCGTCTGATCGTCCCCCAGGAGACGGTTCTACCCCGTCTTGTTCCTCAGTCACGTACTCGGGAGTGAGGATGAGATGTCACTTGCTGCATCGGAGGGTGACCTGTTGGCATCCGACCCCGACGACTCCTCGGAGCTCCCTTCCTCGGGGGGTCGAGCCCAGGTGGAAGGGGACATTGAGATGTCATCCGTGCTATTCCGGGCCGCCGTGAGCATTGGGTTGCAGTGTACCACACTGCCTCCTCCCCAGCGCTCGCGGCTGGATACGTGGTACCTCGGTCCGGCCCCGGACCCATTCTTCCCGGAGGTGCATGAGGAGCTCAGTAAGACGTGGAACGCCCCCCTCACGGCTTGTTCCCGCCAGACCGGCTCTGTCACCCTTACCTCCCTCAATGGTGGGGCAGCCAGAGGTTATGTCGAGCTTCCCCAGGTGGAGCATGCTGTCGCGGTGCACCTGTGCCCGCAGACGGCGGCCACCTGGAGGGCTCGGCCTAGACTCCCTTCCAAGGCGTGTAAGTTTTCGGCATCCCTGGTGTCGAAGGCTTACACTGCTGCGGGACAGGCTGCCTCCTCCCTCTACGCCATTGCCATCCTGCAAGTTCACCAGGCCAAGGCGTTGAAGGAGCTCCACGAGGGTAGGACCGACCCAGTGGCAATGCAGGAACTCCGCACCGCCACTGACCTCGCTCTACGGGCGACTAAGGTGACGGCGCGGGCCCTGGGTCGGGCGATGTCCACCATGGTGGTCCAGGAGAGGCACCTCTGGCTAAACCTTGTGCAGATGAGGGACTCTGAGAAAGTTCGCTTTCTAGATGCCCCCATCTCTCAGGGTGGGCTGTTTGGTGACATCGTCGAAGATTTCTCCCAACAGTTTTCGACGGTGAAGAAGCAGACGGAGGCGATCAAACACATCCTGCCCCGCCGCAACTCGGCCGCCTCCAGGCCTTCGAGATCCCGAGCGGCGTCTGCTTCCCAGCAGTCCCGGTCCTCCTCGACTCTGGGTCCGGTTCCAGGGCCCCCTCCTCAGGCTGCCTCCTGGAAAAGGACGTCGAAGAGGAAACCGCCACCCGCCAGCAGCCGTCGCGGAAGCAGAAGCGGCCCTGACGGGGGACCCCAGGGAGATCGAGCTACCATCGGGCAACATCGCTGGGGGATCGGACAGGGACGGTTCCTGCACCGTCTCACCATCTGCTGGCCTCCTCCGGGGGGCCAGCGCCCACTTTCTCACAAAAAGAGTTTCCTCTCTCTCTCTGGGTCCTTACAGCCACTCCCACTCTCGACACGACAGTGGACGGCAACTCGACGTTGCGCCATGGCGAAGCAAACACCAGCCCTCAGCACTCTCAGTCAGACAGTGCGTTGAGCTGCACAAACGCCAGGCAGGACAAACAGCACAGCCGATCTCCTCCCCGGGGGCTCTCCCCGGCAAGGGATCCGCATTGCTGGCCATCGAACCACCCCCTGCGGGGGCAATGAGGCAGATCGAATCCCTAGTCCCCCATCTCGGTTCCTGGGAACCTGGCTTCGGCTTCCCAGGCCATCAGGTTGGCTGAGGAGGACGATCCGTCTCGGCTACGCGATCCAGTTCGCCAGACGGCCGCCCAAGTTTCGGGGCATCCTCTCTACTTCAGTCAGAGGCAAGGATGCTCCCGTGCTTCGGGCCGAGGTCGCCACCCTTCTGGCGAAGGGAGCGATCGAGCCCGTCCTACCAGCCGAGATGTCCAACGGGTTCTACAGCCCGTACTTCATTGTCCCCAAGAAAGACGGGGGGCTGCGCCCCATCCTAGATCTGCGTGTCCTGAACAAGCACCTACACAAGCTGCCGTTCAGGATGATCACGCAGAAGCGCATCCTGTCATCCGTCAGATGTCAGGATTGGTTCATGGCAATCGACCTGAAGGACGCGTACTTTCATGTCTCGATCCTCCCTCGTCATCGGCCGTTCCTACGGTTCGCTTTCGAGGGGCAGGCATATCAGTACAGGGTCCTCCCCTTCGGTCTGTCCCTGTCTCCACGTGTCTTCACGAAGATCGTGGAAGCCGCCCTCCTTCCCCTCAGGGAAAGAGGTGTGCGGGTACTGAACTATCTCGACGACTGGCTAATCTTGGCACACTCGTGAGATTTGTTGTGTACACACAGGGACCTGGTGCTCCGGCACCTAGATCGGTTGGGGCTACAGGTCAACTGGGAAAAGAGCAAGCTCTCCCCTGTGCAGAGCATCCTCTTTCTCGGTATGGAACTCGACTCTGTCTCCATGACAGCGCGACTGACTACAGAGCGCGCCCAGTCAGTGTTGAATTGCCTGAAGCTTTTCAGACAATCAGCGGTCCCCCTGAAACAATTTCAGAGGCTCCTGGGTTACATGGCATCCTTGGCGGGGGTGGTCCCCCTCGGGTTGATGCACATGCGACCGCTCCAGCACTGGCTACAGAGTCGAGTTCCTTGGACAGCGTGGCACACCGGCAGCAGGCGTATGGTCATCACGCCTTTCTGCCGGCGCACCCTAACCCCCTGGTCTTCCATGACCTTTTTGCGGACAGGGGTCCCCCTAGGGCAGGTGTCAAGGCACGTCGTAGTGACGACGGATGCATCCCTGCAGGGTTGGGGTGCCGTGTGCAACGGACACGCAGTGTCGGGGCGATGGACGGGCCCCCGCCTGCGTTGGCATATCAACTGCCTAGAGTTGTTGGTTGTGCTACTTGCACTGAGGAGGCTTCAACCTCTCGTGCAGGGCAGGCACGTGCTGGTCCGGTGTATATCAATCGTCAGGGTGGCATTCGCTCACGGCAGCTAACACGACTCACCCGGCGCCTCCTCCTCTGGAGTCAGCAGGTGATCAGCTCCCTGCGAGCCACACACATCCTGGGCATCCTGAACCAGACAGCAGATGCGCTCTCTCGTCAGTCGACGCCTCGCGGAGAGTGGCGACTCCATCCCCACGCAGTCCAGCTCATTTGGGAGCAGTTCGGCCAGGCACATGTGGACCTGTTTGCCTCCCCGGACTCCACCCATTGTCTGCTTTGGTACTCCCTGACCCGAGGCACCCCTCGGCACGGATGCCCTTGCGCACAACTGGCCGCGGGACAAGCGAAAGTACGCCTTCCCCCCAGTGAGCCTCATTGCACAGACCCTGTGCAAGGTCAGGGAAGAGGAGCATCAAGTGGTACTAGTTGCGCCTTACTGGCCCAACCGGACTTGGTTCCAGAGCTGATGCTTCTGACAACAACTCCCCCCTGGCCGATTCCCCTGATGGAGGACCTTCTTTCACAGGGGAAGGGCATGTTGTGGCATCCCAGGCCAGACCTCTGGAACCTCCATGTCTGGCCCCTGGATGGGACCAGGAGATCCTGAGTGGGCTACCCCCGGCTGTGGTGGAGACCATCACCCAGTCTAGGGCCCCTGCGACTAGGCGGTTATACGCCTTTAAGTGGCGCCTCTTCTCGTCCTGGTGTGCCTCTCGCGGAGAGGACCCACAGAGATGCTCGATCAGGCACGTGCTGTCCTTCCTACAGGAGAGACTTGAGAGAAACCTCTCCCCCTCCACACTGAAAGTGTATGTTGCCGCAGTAGCCGCACATCACAAACCAGTTGGTGGCAAGTCTCTGGGATAGCACGACCTGGTCATTAGGTTCCTTAGGGGCGCGAGAAGGTTGAATCCACCTCGCCCGCGCTCTGTACCCTCTTGGGACCTGGAAGTGGTCCCCTGGGAGAGGCCGCTCTTTCTCACCTCTCGATAAAGACGGCCCTCCTAGTGGCGCTCGCCTCCATCAAGAGGGTGGGGGACCTACAGGCATTATCTGTGTCCACGGACTGCCTGGAATTCGGGCCTGGAGATTCTCACGTGGTCCTGAGACCACGGCCCGGCTACGTGCCCAAGGTTCCCACCACTCCCTTTCGGGACCAGGTGGTGAACTTGCAGGCGCTCCCCACTGGGGAGGAAGACCCAACCCCGTCCGTGTTGTGTCCAGTACGCGCACTGTGCCTCTACTTGGACCGCACGCAGAGCTTCAAAAGCTCTGAGCAGCTCTTTGTCTGTTTTGGAGGTCAGCAGAAGGGGAGGGCTGTCTCCAAACAGAGGCTGGCGCACTGGATCGTGGAGGCCATCGTTATGGCCTACCGATCACAAGATCGCCCCTGCCCGTTGGGAGTGAGGGCACACTCCACCCGGGGTGTGGCCTCCTCGTGGGCACTGGATCAGGGCGCCTCTCTGGCAGACATCTGCAGAGCTGCGGGTTGGGCTACACCCATCACCTTCGCGAGGTTTTACAACCTACGCGTGGAACCGGTGTCAGCCCGCATCCTCCAGGGCAACAGATAGGACCGGCATCCGGTAGGGCATACGCCTGCGAAAACCCTTCCCCCTTCCTCTAGGGGGAGCAGCGGCTATTTCGCCTCCCTTCTTTCCCCACTGGGTAAAGAACAGGCATTCCATCCATCACTAAGCACCTCCCTGGGGGGCAGGCTGGGCAGAGCAGCCCTGCCCCCTTAGGTCGGGGAACAGCTGAGTTATCTACCACATAGCTCTAACCGGACCTAGTGCTCCAGACGTGGTAACTTTTTTTTTTTTTCCTCAAAAGCTCTGGGGCCCCCTCCCTCTCCACTGGACGGTTACAATTCTGCGCTAGTGCTAGAGCTGCACGATTAATCGTTAAAAGATTGTGATCTCGATTCAAACACCCACGCGATCTCATTAATGAAAATCAACGATTCTCGTGACTAATTTACCTCGGACTAAAATCATAACGCTTCAATATGTGCTGGTGCTGCCGCAGAAGCAGAGATAGCATTATTATCATAAGGTATGTAACGACGTCACAAACAGTCTTTTCAACCACACACTATCCTTATTTCTGTGTCCAATGATCACAGAAGTATTGGGATTAAAGCAGAGAGTTGCCAACTCACACGCATGAGACGCGTTTACAAGCTCCTACGCTGCCCAAATTAATCTCACACCAAACAACAGACCAACATATAAAGTAAATACACCCTGACAACAAAACTGCTCTTATGAGTGTCTTTCTTACATTGTTCTGAATATGCTTCGCATCTTAACTAGACTGGTTTGAAACGAAACTATCGATTGCAGACAGTTTGTAGCGCTGACAAATCTGAGTGCGCGTTTATATCCGTCATTGCGGTAAAACACGTCATCAGAGTGATGGCGCTTATCACTGTATTTACGCTAATAGAGAAGCTGCGCTATTAGAGCTTTTCATCAAGTTGCCAAAGTTATTTTAAACTGTTTACAGATGAGAATACTGCGTTGTTATGTTTATCAGTAGTGTCTTTCTTTAAAGACCCCTTCAAGCAGTCTGTAGATATCAGACAAGACCTTTAATTGCAAGTGTCACCTTACTGAGAAATATTTCATATACACGTTAATTCAATGCATTAATACTTTTTAGGAAGTTAAACTTTTGCATTTAAAGTAAAAAAAACACTTTAGTTTACTTATGGAATTTGTGGTTAAAAATTTCTCACTATTACTACTGTAGGTTAACCATAAAATTATTACATAATTAGGTATTACATACCTAAATAAAAAAAAATTGTCAGAACCTCTAGTAAATTATGTATTACTTTTACTCATCATTCAGAATCGTAAAAGAATCGCAATCTCTATTTGAAACAAAAGAATCGGGATTCTCAATTTATGCAGAATCGTGCAGCTCTAGCTAGCGCTCACGTCTGACTCGCCCAGGCCAGTCAACATCGCTCCGCTGGAAATTGTGACGTGGCGCAGCGCTGTGGCGTTTTCCATAGGAACCCCATCTGTCGGCTCGACACAACGTCGAGAGACCAACAGAAAGGGAACGTCTTGGTTACGGATGTAACCTCAGTTCCCTGATGGAGGGAACGAGACGTTGTGTCCTCCTTGCCACAACGCTGGCCGCTTTTTCAAAGCATCACTGTCAAGTTGCTTCTGGTCTCCACACATCAATCTTGCCTCTAACTCGAAAAGAGCATAGTCAACCACGGACACAAGGATCATCTCAAAATGGCTTTACTTTGAATCTTCAATAAACTTGTTACAATTTTCATTGGTTTGCAGTTTGTTACTTTTCCTTCCATTTCACATTTGATCTGAGCAGATTTCCAACAGATTATCGTAGCTTGATTAAAGTTGTAACAACAGTCTGCCTTTTCCGTAACAAAAGTTCATTCCAAGTTCATAATAAATTCCAATTAGGTTGATAACCTTTAACGAAAACAGAATAAAAATACTTAATTTCATCCAAACATTGAACATCCCATACATTAACATGTATACACAATATGCAAATTTTCAAGTATACTTAATAATACACAGGAACCGTATGCACTGCTATAAATCATCATACACAATTATTTAGTAAATGTCTCTCATGGTTTAAACCATACGATGGTATTTACACATATTAAGGGTGTGCAAAGCAGCCGGTATTTGTATCTGTATTTGTTGAGGGGGGAGAGTATTTGTATTTGTATTCGAGTAAAATTCAAAATAGGCGTAAAAATCCAGTTTTTTTGCGTTACACTTCTAATTTACGTTATAGTGTACGTAAACAGAGCGAACATGAGAGCACCCGACTGCAGACGTCAATAATGCAGCGTAATGGAATAATCTCCCGATCAAACTCCGCTTCCCGAAAGTTATAAACTGCCTCCGGAACCCAGTTAAGGTACAAAAATCTATTCAACAAAAATAGTGATGCACGCAGTGAAGTCTTTTTTCGCTCAGCCGAGCCTTCTCTGTTGCTGTGTGGAGCAGCCTGTGTCAGTCACCTCTTTTACCCCACCCCCCCGACTCTGAATGTCACTCACTCACTCATGCGGGCATGCACTGCGGTCTCATGAGAAAACGCAGCTTTTTGATATAAAGTTTTTCTTGTTCCCGAATACAAATATTTTTTTAAGTATTTGTTCGAAATAAGTATTGTAAAAAACACGCTATTTGTGCCTTTCCGAATACCGTATTCGGGTTCGGCTCCACCCCTAACACATAGGACACTTCAAATCTGAATATTAATCAGCATTACGATCGTTTAAACAGTTCCATCCTACCAGAGCGTCTCGGGTTGATTAATCATTGATGTGCATCCGATTTACCCTCCTTATCCACTTGTTTCTCTCCGGGTATATAATCCATTCCTCAGATGAAACATTGTGCGACTGGGTTCCCACAGGCTGTTAAACTTGCAGGACAAGCATTTTGTTTATCCTTCCAGCCTGCCTTTTGCGTTCAATGCGCGCTGGTCTTAACGCACCTGTTACACATCATTTGTGATTCGTCGGCAATTTCCGATGCATTTCGTAGCTCTCCGTAACCTGTTACCTCTAACGTAATTGTGATGTAATCAATTTGCCACACAGGATTTCTGTTCTTATAACCCGTCTCTTAAAATCATTTTTAAATGAACTTAAATGATGTTTCTAGCGTCACAATCACTAATTATCAACTCATAGAATAATGATATAAATGGGTTTTGAATTATAATCAATAAATGTAAATATACAAGGGGAGTGGCTTCATTGCGTCAGATATACATCACTTTTCTCACAGCTGATTGGTAAATATTTAAATATTGTAAAATATTGTATATGTAAATATTGCTAAACCTGTGTATGTGTGTGTTTTCTCTTTCTCCCAGTTTCTCGTAAACCACTGCCACCAGTTCCAGGAGAGGAAACCAGCGGCTGTACGGTGAGATTTGACCTGCTTCTCTGTTTGCTTTAGTGCTGGTTCAGTGCTGGTTTAATGCTGGTTCAGTGCTGGTTTAATGCTGGTTCAGTGCTGGTTTAATGCTGGGTCAGTGCTGGTTTACTGCTGGTTCAGTGCTGGTTTAATGCTGGTTCAGTGCTGGTTTAATGCTGGGTCAGTGCTGGTTTACTGCTGGTTCAGTGCTGGTTTAATGCTGGTTCAGTGCTGGTTTAATGCTGGTTCAGTGCTGGTTTAATGCTGGTTCAGTGCTGGTTTAATGCTGGTTCAGTGCTGGTTTAATGCTGGTTCAGTGCTGGTTTAATGCTGGTTCAGTGCTGGTTTAATGCTGGTTCAGTGCTGGTTTAATGCTGGTTCAGTGCTGGTTTAATGCTGGTTCAGTGCTGGTTTAATGCTGGTTCAGTGCTGGTTTAATGCTGGTTCAGTGCTGGTTTAATGCTGGTTCAGTGCTGGTTTAATGCTGGTTCAGTGCTGGTTTAATGCTGGTTCAGTGCTGGTTTAATGCTGGTTCAGTGCTGGTTTAATGCTGGTTCAGTGCTGGTTTAATGCTGGTTCAGTGCTGGTTTAATGCTGGTTCAGTGCTGGTTTAATGCTGGTTCAGTGCTGGTTTAATGCTGGTTCAGTGCTGGTTTAATGCTGGTTCAGTGCTGGTTTAATGCTGGTTCAGTGCTGGTTTAATGCTGGTTCAGTGCTGGTTTAATGCTGGTTCAGTGCTGGTTTAATGCTGGTTCAGTGCTGGTTTAATGCTGGTTCAGTGCTGGTTTAATGCTGGTTCAGTGCTGGTTTAATGCTGGTTCAGTGCTGGTTTAATGCTGGTTCAGTGCTGGTTTAATGCTGGTTCAGTGCTGGTTTAATGCTGGTTCAGTGCTGGTTTAATGCTGGTTCAGTGCTGGTTTAATGCTGGTTCAGTGCTGGTTTAATGCTGGTTCAGTGCTGGTTTAATGCTGGTTCAGTGCTGGTTTAATGCTGGTTCAGTGCTGGTTTAATGCTGGTTCAGTGCTGGTTTAATGCTGGTTCAGTGCTGGTTCAGTGCTGGTTTAATGCTGGTTCAGTGCTGGTTTATTGCTGGTTCAGTGCTGGTTTACTGCTGGTTCAGTGCTGGTTTAATGCTGGTTCAGTGCTGGTTTACTGCTGGTTCAGTGCTGGTTTATTGCTGGTTCAGTGCTGGTTTACTGCTGGTTCAGTGCTGGTTTAATGCTTGTTTAATGCTAGTTCAGTGCTTGTTTAATGCTGTTTCAGTAATGGTCTACTGCTGGTTCAGTGCTGGTTTAGTACTGGTTTAATGCTGGTTCAGTACTGGTTTAATGCTGGTTTACTGCTGGTTCAGTGCTGGTTTAGTGCTGTCCTGTTCATGAGCAGATGAAGCCACTGAACCGAATCAATGTTGTTGTTTAGGGTGAGCAGCTTCTCTATAACCGTGTATTCAAATATACACATGTAGTTTTGTGTAATTTTCTCCATCACCCCATAGGTCCGACGACCTTCTCCTCCCCTCCCACCCTCAGAGGGGACCACACGGGAAGAGGCGGGCTCTCCAGAGGAAGTGGTCATTGCGTTGTATGACTTTCAAGGGTTGGAGCCTCATGATTTGATGTTGAAGACAGGAGAAGAGTATGTCATACTGGAGAAGAGTGGTGTGAACTGGTATAAAGCTCGGAATAGATTTGGGTGTGTGTTTTGTTCATTTGTCACTTTAAACTGTTATAAATAACTGGTAGCCTGTGCGTCTTTCCCACTTCAGTACCATGACAAGCTTGTGTGATTTGCACGGACTGACTGTTCAGTGTTTGACATCAGCTCAGCTCTCTAACCCTTCTCACTATATTTTGCCCATCGGCCTATAATGACACCATCATGATCAATTGCTTCTTGCACATTTCTGTATTGTGTGTGTTGTGTAGAGAAGAGGGCTACATCCCCAGCAACTACGTGACTGTAAAGGAATCCGACATGCTTGAACAATTTATGTGAGTAAAACCACATATGTGTGTGAATGTTGAATGGTTTTGTATTTCAATTTCAGATTTCAAAGGTCATTTGTTTTGTTTGTGTGTGTTGTGTTTTTCAGATGGTTCCGTAAAAATGTCAACCGCAATAAAGCTGAGGAGCAACTCAGAAAAGAGGTGTGTGTGTGTGTGTGTGTGTTTTATGTAGTGTGTGTTCAGTGTTGTGATGCATGTGCGTTTGATGTTTATTTAGTGTGTGCGTGTGTTTGTAGGGGAAAGATGGGGGATTTATGGTTCGGATGTCCAGTACAGGGACCTACACTGTGTCTTTGTTCAGCAAGAGCGCAGGGTGAGACATATTTATTAAATGATACATTAAAATGATACTGAGATCTTTATATGATATATAATATCAGGAGATGGGATGATAAATTGCTTAATATTGTGTTATATTGAACTTGTTTAGTGATGGAGCAGTCAAGCATTACCAGATTAAAGAAACACAAACCCCCACAAGACAATTTTATCTGGCTGAAAAATATCTGTTCAACAGCATTCCTGAACTCATAGAGTACCACATGTACAACTCTGCAGGTAACAAACACGCGTGTGTAGCAAAACCTGACAAATCAAAGAAAAACCTTCCTTTTTGTAAAAGCACTTAAGTAAAGAGCGCTTTTCCACCATCGCGTGGATCCGTTGTAAGCACAGTATGAACGTTTCCAGTTATGTTTCCACGTGAGGCTGGTTCAACACGGCACAGAAATGCTCTCGGCTCGGAATGGTGCTAATAGAAAGCATGCAGAGACGGTATAGAGTCTCAGTCTCTTGTGATACCACAGCAGCGTGTGACGCGTATGTTTAAATTTGAAAGATTTTCATTATCAGCCCTGCAGTGGAAAACTAACCCATTTACGCACCGGCCGGAGTGGAACGATTGAGCAACGAGAACGATACGGCGTGATGGTGGAAAAGTGCTCCAAGGTTTAGCGTTAGGTTCCAGTGTTTATAACTAACATCATTTGAATTTTATCGATTCCGATTCTGCTTATCGATTTTGATTCTTATTGATTCCCAGTTTGGATTCCACAGTTGAAGTAAAACATTTAGATATCAACCTGTATGGTCATTTAGCCTGCTTATTCACTGCTTTGCCCAAAAAGATATGTATTTATCAGCACTGTTTTGTGTGTTTGTACATTACAACCATGTTTTGTCTGATTATTACAATTTGTATTACCGTAGTTGAACTACATCATGGTTAAACTCTAGTTTAACACATGCTCCTCTGTTGAAAAAACCATCATATGCTGGGTTAGGTATGTTTTGATGCTGGTTTGCCCAGCTTAAACCAGCACAAACCAGCATCAAAACATACCAAACCAGCATATGCTGGTTTTTTCAACAATGTCATTTCTGAAAATCTGCACACAGGAATTGATGAGAGGAATTGACATTTTAATTTCAAGTATCCTATTCCTATGCCTTTTGATTCCAGAATTACAATTGATTTATGATTCTCAACTCTACTAGCTGTGTATGTATAAAAACAATAGAAATCTGTGAAATGTCCTCATTTGTGTGTGTGTGCGTGCTTGCGCGTACAGGTCTTGTCTGCAGACTCCGTCATGCAGTAGGTGATGGGAGGAGGGAGGCTCCTACAACAGCAGGGTTCAGCTATGGTACACACTCACTATCATCATCATCATCATGAGCAGTCACGTTACATGAATGTTGCCTGAATGTTGTCCGCTTGTTGTTCGTAGACAAATGGGAGATCAATCCGTCTGAATTGACGTTCATGAAGGAACTGGGCAGTGGTCAGGTTGGAGTGGTCAGACTGGGCAAATGGAGAGCGCAGCATAAAGTGGCCATAAAAACCATCAGAGAAGGAGCCATGAGTGAAGACGACTTCATAGAGGAGGCCAAGATTATGATGTGCACGTCACACGCACACTTTACTCAAAAGCATGTTTACAGTAAACCACTATAGTGTGAAAAGTGTTCTGTCGTGTGCGTTACAGGAATTTGTCTCATCGTAATCTGGTGCAGTTGTATGGAGTTTGTACCCAACAGAAGCCCATTTATCTGGTCACTGAATTCATGGAACTGGGCTGCCTGCTGAATTTCCTCCGGCAGAGACGAGGAGCGCTCGGGCCGCTGGATCTTCTGAGCATCTGTCACGACGTCAGTCTGGGAATGACCCATCTGGAGCAGCATGGATGCATCCACAGGGACCTGGTGAGAAAACACACACAAGAGTCCCCAACGTGACAAGCGTGAAAACCTTTATGGCTACAGATAGCAGACACAGTTATATCACACGGCGTGACACGTGATTTGTACATCAGATCAAACAAATGTTCAAAAACAATGAAGTGAAATGTTGCAATAATGAGAACAACAAGTCATACTGTCATTTGTAAATAAGAAGTGACAGCTGCAGAGCGGAGGTTTTATTCTTTTTTATGGTTTGTAACTGTGCGGTGTCTAAAAAACAGCAGAGTGTCCGCGGCGTCTAAAAAACTATTCAAATGAAGGCCCGGTAACACTTTATTTTACGGTGCCCTCTTTACACCACACCCTAAACCACACCCTAACCCTTTAGTAAGTACATGTAGTTAATTATTAGTACTCGGTACTTAAATGTATAATTACTCTGTAACACGGGCACTGTAAAATAAAGTGTAACCGAAGGCCCTTAAAAAGTCTTAAATGCCATTTTCCAAGGTATTAAATCGAAAGTTGGAGGTCCATTTGCACCTGCTTGTTAAACAACATGGTTGACTAATGGGGAAATGCAAGTTTTTGTGTGAATGGTTGGAGGATAAAGGTGCATTCAGACTGCCAGCGACTGTCACTGTGGCCCCGTTTACTCGGTCAGTTAAATGTGACCCAATTCCGATTTTTTCCTCCAATGTGACACAGATCGGATATGACCCACGATAGTGTAAACAGGAAAAAAACGCATGCATTCAGATATTTCGAGATCAGTTTCAGGCCTCATTCATATGTAGAAATAAATCAGATATGTGCCAATGTGACTGTCATGTAAACAGGCGGATCAGATATTCACCCGTCAATGCGAGTCGTACATCATTAATGCCTTTCACACAGAGATGATCCCGGAAAATTGCCATATTGTTAAATTAAGCGAGTTCGCCAGTTATTCGAAAATGTAAAAAAAAATTGTATTTAGCTAAATCATGCATGCATGCATGATACGTCCTGTCACCAAACTGGAACTCAAGACGAGAAAATAGCGCTGTCTGCTTAAATGCAGTTTTAAAGTTTGAAATTACTCAAAATCTAAATTCATCACAATATCAAAATGATCAACATAAAAATACAAATCGCCTCAATAAACATGATCGCTCAGCAACAACCTAAAACACTTTGCTGTTCCACGTAGCGGAGAAGCTCGAGTTTCTCTGCAGACACCCGCTTAACTTTTAACAGGATAAACACTTGCCCGAGCATTTACCTATTTTTTTCCTTAATAACAACATTGTAAAAAACATAAACATGATAAACATATAGCCTACCGACCTAAGTGTTTCTGTATGGTCTTTGTAATATCATGTGCAGTCTGCTTTATTGACAGGTTTTTTGTTCAGTCTGCAAGAGCTTGTTCAAATAATCTAAATAATAAAAAACTTTCTCAAACTTTGTTTAAAAAACGTCATTTTTTAAAGTCATTTTTGAGCTCACATTTTTTGTACGTCATACAACTTAAAAGTGCCCTGCTGTATCCTGTGCATTTTATATTGTAGTTACAAAAATACTCATTTGTACTTAGTTAGAACTCCGCTGCGTTCCGTTTTAATTTGCACTACAGACGCATAAACAATTTGCTTTTATTTATTTTAACATTTATATTTATCTTATATGTAGCATAAGCTGGCTGAATGTAGGCTAATCCTTCTCTCATTAAAGGAGAAAAGAAGCCTACCTTTTGTTCTTATTGTTAGTCGTTGTTCTGCATTTACCAATAAATAAATAAAAAGTATTTAATTAAACATCTAATAAACAACAAATGCTAGATAATATTAACCCATCAACAGAGCTTATTTAGATGTATTTGGCACTAATAATAGAAGAAAAGTTATTATTTGAGTCACCTAATACACTACGCAAGGGAAATTCCTTTACAGTGACAGCTACGTTCACGATTAAAAAATATAACATTACATTACAGTAGCCTAGCGTCACGTGTCTTTATGTGTATATGCACACAGAGGAACAAATCCCGGCACACATTACGCCTGCATTTCCCCAAATCACTGTATGAAAAGGGCCAGTGCTTGAAGTGGGACAAAAAGGTTCCGGTACTCTCTTGTGCTCGTTGACATGCAAACTATTACCACATTATATTTGGACATATTGCTGGTACAACATATTTATTTACTAAAGGAACCATTTGCCTAACAACTGATTTAATCATGTTAAATACAATACAATTTCAGTCATTTCTTAGCCCGCGATAATAGTTCTGCAGTCTATTTAAAAAATACATGTAAGTGACGTGGCAAATGACGTTTCTTCTTTTTACGGTCAGTACTTGTAACTTGGGTTGTTTCGCTGAGTAGTGTAAATGCAGATATCGGATACAGGTCACTTTGAAAATGAGGTGTAAACGGGTCATCAAAAAAATCTGATATATTCACAAAAAAAAAAATTGGGCATCAAGAACTGCAGTGTAAACGGGGCCTGAGTGTCGCTAGTCTCTTGCTACGAGGTGGATAGAAGGCGTTTCTAGCTTTGGTTGCTCTAGTAACATTTACAAACAAACCCTGCAGTAACTGACAAGAGACGGATGACGTGAGCTCCGCTGCTTTACTTCTATTGGTAGTCGCTCATCATTTGCATAGAGTTGAGCAAATCTCGACTTTGTCGCTAGACACGCCCACTTCCGGTCACTGTCGCTCTTGTCGCCAGAAGTCGCCAGCTCTCCATCGAAATGAATGACATCGCCTCGCTTTGTCACTGGGTGTCGCTGGTGGTCTGAACGGGCGTAAGGAGTTGTAACGGTGGCTGAGGGCCGTCTCTGGACTGCTCTGTGTGTTGGAAGGCGATTAGCGTAGCCTCAAAGGGGACCGACACTGTCCGGTCCCACATGCTAAGTGCTAGCCACAAAGCTGGTTTCTCTTTCTAATAAACCTTGCATTGGGCTAGTCACTCAATGAATTCTCTTGTGCTTCGTTCCCACTCTTCTGAATGATGTTGCATTAATAAGGAGTTATCACAAACTCACACTGTTCAGTTGTGCTGTCTTACTATCTGTCAGTATATAGTAAATATAAGTTTAAGTGTCACCAATGTATGGTGGCGGTGTATAAAAACAACAGTCTTAAACGAGGTATTATTACAGTTTGAATTTAGCTCCATGATTCCTGTATGTACCCGGAGTGAGTGAGTGTTGTGATGACAGAAGATTGTTTTATTCTCACAGGCTGCCAGAAACTGTCTGGTGAACAGCTCTCTAGGGGTTAAAGTCTCAGACTTTGGGATGGCCAGGTATCACACACACGCACTGAAGGATAAAGATGAAGGAAACATGACGTGTATATGATTGTTGTTGTGTGGCGTCTCGTGTGGTCTTCAGGTACGTTCTGGACGATCAGTACACTAGTTCATCAGGAGCAAAGTTTCCAGTCAAATGGTCTCCGCCTGAGGTCTTCAACTTCTGCAAATACAGCAGCAAATCTGATGTCTGGTCGTTTGGTGAGGATGAGTTTTCATCTTTGAGTGTTGGGTTTTGTGTGTGTGTTAATGGTGAGATCTGGTGACATTTTCTCTTCAGGCGTGTTAATGTGGGAAGTTTTTACTGAAGGGAAAATGCCATTCGAACACAATTCCAACCATGAAGTGGTGATGATGGTCATGCAGGGACATCGACTCTACCGACCCAGAAAAACATCTCCTCATATCTACGGCATCATGCAGATGTGCTGGATGGAGGTAACGAAGACATTTCCACAGCGTCCAAAAATTATTTGACACTTTTGGTTGAAAAATGTCCAAGTTCTTTGGAGTGAGCTAGACTTTTTCATGCCACACTGAAAGCAAATATCCTAACTGCCATTCTTATTTTTTATTTGCGATTAAAATGACACCTTCATAGTGATTTGAACGTTTTGAACAGATGTTTGTTCAGGATGTGCTTCTGTTTGATTTAGATAAACACTTGAAATGCTTTTAGCCACAAGCAATTTATCATGAAGTAGCAGCAAGAAGTTTCTGAACTCTTTACCAGACAGAGTCAACCTGTTGTTAATATTGAATGTGCGTGTGTGTTTAATGATCTAACTGAATGTGTTTCTGTGTTGTGTTGTGTTGTTCAGAGAGCAGATGAGCGGCCAAAGTTCTCACAGATTTCTGAAAAGATCTCTGATGCTCTGGAGGCCGATGGATCAGCGGTGTCTGTCTGAGCCGATGATCATGTGACTCGACTTTAATCCACTGTCTGATTGTGAAGCATCTGCCTGGTCAAGTGACATGTGATGTGTTGACTATAAGAGCAGAGGACGGACATGAACTGTTGCTGAAGAACTGCCCAGATGTGTGTGACGTTTGTTCGCTGTCAGTCAGAATAATTGTGTTGTAATGCTGATGTCAAACCAGCTTCAGTGTCACAAAGACCAATAAACATTACACTGTTACAACACGAGTCATGAATATACAATCACACACACACATTTGTTTTAAACATCATAACAAATTCATGAACGCAGACACTAATCAGTCACGCTTTCCGATATCTGAGCAACCTCCCACACACACACACACACACACTTCTGACTCACCCTCATACGCACACTCGCAGTCTGTGGTCTTTGGTTGTGTTGTGGCTGCTGGGACCAGTTTGAAAAGACGAGTTATTCTGATTCTCATGGCTGTAAAGGTAAGTCACACACACACACACTGAAGTTTAGAGACACAATCATCAGAAAGACTTTAATAGAGAAATATTCATGGATCTCTTTCTCATTTCATCACATAAAAGCCACGTCACATCTGAAAATGTCAATGTTTTTAACAGTAAAGACATGAAAATAGAGTTTGGGGTTTTTGAGACGTTTAGGGGGAAACGTCTGCCCCTCACATCTTTGTTTCAAAGCAACTTGACAGAAAAATAAAGGCAAAGAACTGAAGTAACTGAGTCTCTGTATGTGCTGTGTTGAGTTTTCATGAACAGACACTTGAGAGCGAGTAAACTGTGTGTTGTGTTGTGTGTTTTCTGTCCAGTCGCTGTGTGTTTGTGGTAAATGCTAGATCAGAAAGACAGCAGTGGCTCTGAGTGATGGAGAAAGTTGTTGAGCTGTAAAACTTGACGTGTGTTCAGGTGAAATGTCAGATGTTCTGTAACACAACCTTTCTTACGCATCAAACATTCATTCTCTACATTTGTATGAAGTTGAATAATTCATGAAGAAGACCAGATGTCAGCTAAACGCTGGACTACTTCATAAGAGTCCAACTTCAACGCTAGATCAAACTCACTCACTGTGACTGAATTAAAACCAGCACGCAGTCAGAGGATCAGAAGTTGAAATGAAAATCATCATTTAACACACAGGAGACAATAAACAGTGTGTGAGCTCATCACAGGTCACAAGTGTAACTGGTCCACACACACACACACACGTGGTATTTTCATGTTTTAAGGATTCTTTCCATCCACGTGATGATTTTTATACTGAACATTATTCAATTCAATTTCAATTTTATTTATATAGCGCTTTTCACAATGTGCATTGTTCCAAAGCCGCTTTACAGGAGCAAATAAGAAAAACTGAAAAACACAAAAAAGGTAAAACACATCACAGCTCATGGTGTTTATAGAACAAGCAAGATTATTATAGTAAATAATATCTAATAAATGCAGTCTCCCCGTGGTTTATTTAGCATATTTTGCATTAAGTGAATGCTTGGCTGAAGAGATGTGTCTTTAATCTAGATTTAAATTGGGAGAGTGTTTCTGACCCTGGAATAGTATCGGGAAGGCTATTCCAGAGTTTAGGTGCTACGTATGAGAAAGCTCCGCCCCCTTTGGTGGATTTAACATTATATCCTGTAAACCTCACACTAAACCAAACCATCACACGAACCTTTCTGCATGTGTACATTTTGAATTATACCATGGTCTGTTAGAATACTGGATTCTGATTGGCTGGAAGGTGTGCATCAAAACCGTTTATTACACGGCTCGTTGGAATGCTTGATTCTGATTGGCCAGTCGCGACATTTGCAGGTTCGTTATTCCCAGATAACAACCACTCAAAACTAATAACACATATGGTCGCTGGGATCCAGCAAATCATCTTGACAGGTTTTTTTGACAAATGAATGATAAATCTGTCTTTTAATAACATGTGACATTATATTTACACATGATTGAACCAAATTGCCTGTTCGTGACTTTTAAACGTAGTTTCTTACCTTGAAACCGAAAGTATATGGCTTTTCCTCGCGGAAGGTCTGCATTCGGTAAGAAAATGAGCTAATAAAATATTTCAAATTCACATTTCATGTCCAGTTTTTTCTCATGTGTGAAGTAGGCATGTAATAAGCGGGATAATGTACAAGCAGCCGGTTGTTATGGTGAAATAAGCCCCTTCAGTGAGACACAAGACCCTCCGCTTCACGTCCTGATCACACTGTGGGGGATTACTTCTGCCATAACAACCAGCTGTCTGGACATTATCCCTAACCATAATGCACAGGTAGTTCCAGTCAGTTTGATTAATGTTTGAAATTAACTGACGAAAATAACTCATTCTCACCTGTCTGATCTAAAATGACACTGTAAACATCAACTTTGCGTCGGGTGGTTCTTGACCTCCACGTCTTGCATTAAAATCCTTTAAAGTCCCCGTGAACCGGAAGTTGAGATTGTTTTACTTCCATATTCTGATACATTTCCGAGTGCAACAGCCTAGCAAACAGTGTGCGTGGCTTGTGTTTCCCTTTCTGTCGGTCTCTCGACGTTGTGTCGAACCGACAGATGGGGTTCGTCCCTGAGAACCAATCGCTTCTGACTACTTAGAAAAGGCCAATGAAAATTGGCAAATGAAATTTGCATGCCGGACTCCGCCCCGGACATCCGGGTATAAAAGGGAGACGGCGTGCATCATTCATTCACCTTTTGTTCTTAGGAGCCTTCGCTGATGAAGTGCAACTCTTGCTACTTAGCAAATTCTACATTGCCGGTTCTACGACGTGGTGCAGCGGACTGTCCCTTCCTGCAGCGACTTCCCCTGGGCGTCTCGGCGGTTCCAGAGGTGTTCGAGCATTCTAAAAGAGCTAATTTCTCCAGCGTGGCATGTCCCGCTGTCCTCTTGGGTGCGGTGTCCTCATCTAGGATGGGGACAAGCACGATGTCTGTGTCAGGTGTTTGGGGGTCCAACACGCTGAGACAGCCTTCGTGGACTCATCTTGCCCGCACTGCGGGCAGATGGTCATAGAGACGTTGAGGTCACGGGTGGCTGTTTTCTCCCGAGAATCAGCCACCACCTCGCATGCTTCCCGGGCTGTGACGAGGATGGCTAAGGCCATTCCGTTCGCCAAGGCGAGCGGCGAGGGTGATATGGGGGTTTCTGCGAGCGCTAATCCGTCAGCCAAGTGCTAGCGGACCGCTCGCACCCCGTCTCGCTCGCCTCATTGTTCCCTAGCTGGCGGTGCCACACCGTCAGCGTCCTCCTTCACGCAGTCGGACACGATGCGTGATGAGGATGAGATGTCCATCGCAGCATCGGAGAGCGAATTGCTGGCATCCGATCCCGACGACTCTCTGCAGCTCCCCCCTAGGGGGGACGAGCTCAGGAGGAGGCGGATGTCGAGATGTCGGCCATGCTTTCCCGGGCCGCCGTGTGCATTGGGTTAGAGTGTACTCCGGTGCCTCTCCCCCAGCGCTCACGGTTGGATACGTGGTTCTTGGGCTCTGAGCGCGACTCCAAGCCGCGCCCAACCCCGGTTCCATTTTTCCCGGAAGTGCATGAGGAACTGGCGAAGACGTGGAATGCCCCCTTTTCGGCGCGTACACGTCAAACTGGTTCCGTCGCTCTCTCTTCCCTCGATGGTGGGGCGGCTAGGGGTTACGTCGACGTGCCCCAGGTGGAACGTGCAGTCGCGGTGCACCTGTGCCCGCAGGCGGCGTCCACCTGGAGAGGTCGACCGAAACTCCCGTCCAAAGCATGTAGGACTTCGGCATCGCTGGTGTCGAAGGCCTACACTGCCGCGGGCCAAGCTGCCTCCTCTCTCCACGCCATGGCCATCCTGCAGGTCCATCAGGCCAAGGCGTTGAAAGAGATCCACGAGGGTAAGACCGACCCGGGGTTAATGCAGGAACTCCGCACCGCCACCGACCTCGCTCTAAGGGCGACCAAGGTGACCGCGCGGGCCCTGGGTCGGGCGATGTCCACCATGGTGGTCCAGGAGAGGCATCTCTGGCTCAACCTTGCGCAGATGAGCGACGCCGAGAAAGTCCGCTTTCTCGACGCGCCCATTGCGCAGGGTGGGCTGTTTGGTGACACTGTCGAGGACTTCGCTCAGCAGTTCTCGACGGTGAAGAAGCAGACGGAGGCGATTAGCCATATTCTTCCCCGCCGAGACTCGGCCGCCCGTAGGCCTTCGAGTTCCCATGCGGCCTCTGCTTCCCAGCAGCCCCGGCCCCCTTCGAAGCCAGCTCCGGTTCCAGCGCTCCCTACCCAGGCGGCACCCCGGAAGAGGGCGTCGAAGGGGAGACCACCACCCCGTCAACAACCTTCTAGGAAGAAGCGTTCCTGACGGGAAGACCCCAGGGAGGTTAATACCATCGGGCCCGTATCCAGCCATGACATCGTTGGACGGTCGATCCGGGACGGTTCCTGCCCCGTTCCTACATCAGCAGGGGGCCACGGGGGCCTAGCGCCCACTTTTTCACAAAAACAGTTTCCTATCTCCCTGGGTGTTCTTCACAGCCGCTCTCACCCTCTGTCAGATGGTGTTCGGCCACTCGACGTTGCAACATCGAACGTATTTTGCAGCCCTCAGCACTCTCAAATCGATGGTGCGGGGACCTGCATCGCCAGGCAGGCAAACCAGCAGAGCCAGTCTTCTTCCCGGGGGCTCCCCGGCGAGAGACCCGCACTGCCAGCCATCGAACCACCCCCCGGGGGGGCGATGAAGCAGATCGTTCCCTTAGTCCCCCTGTCACGGTCCCTGGGAGCTTGGCTCGAGCTTCCCACACCGTCACGGTGGCTGAGAAGGACGATCCGTCTCGGCTACGCGATCCAGTTCGCCAGAAACCCGCCCAAGTTTCGGGGCATCCTCGTCACCTCGGTCAGAGGCCGGGATGCTCCCGTACTACGGAGCGAGGTCGCCACCCTTCTGGCGAAGGGTGCGATCGAGTCCGTCCCCTTAGCCGAGATGTCCAAGGGGTTTTACAGCCCTTACTTCATCGTCCCCAAAAAAGGCGGGGGGGGGCGCCCCATCCTAGATCTGCGTACCCTGAACAGACACCTGCACAAGCTGCCGTTCAGGATGCTCACGCAGAAGCGCATCCTGGCATCCGTCAGATGTCAGGATTGGTTCATGGCAATCGACCTGAAGGACGCTTACTTTCATGTCTCGATTCTCCCTCGTCATCGCCCGTTCCTACGGTTCGCTTTCGAGGGTCGGGCATATCAGTACAGAGTCCTCCCCTTCGGTCTGTCTCTGTCTCCACGAGTCTTTACGAAGATCGTGGAGGCCGCCCTCTCTCCCCTCAGGGGGAGAGGTGTGCGGGTACTCAACTATCTCGACGACTGGCTTATCTTGGCTCACTCGCGAGATCTGTTGTGTGCACACAGGGACCTGGTGCTCCGGCACCTAGATCGATTGGGACTACAGGTCAACCGAGAGAAGAGCATGCTCTCCCCTGTGCAGAGCATCCTCTATCTTGGTATGGAACTCAACTCTGTCACCATGACAGCGCGACTGTCCGCAGTACGCGCCCAGTCGGTGTTGAACTGCCTGGATCATTTCACGCAGTCGGCGGTTCCCCTGAAACTATTTCAGAGGCTCCTGGGACACATGGCATCCTCGGCGGCGGTGATACCCCTCGGGTTGATGCACATGAGGCCGCTTCAACACTGGCTCCTGAGTCGAGTTCCTTGGGGAGCGTGGCACACCGGCAGCAGGCAGATGGTGATTACGCCTCGCTGCCGACGCACCCTAACCCCGTGGTCTTCCATGGCCTTCCTTCGGGCAGGGGTACCCCTAGGGCAGGTTACGAGGCATGTCGTGGTGACAACAGACGCCTCCCTGCAGGGTTGGGGTGCAGTGTGCAACGGGCACGCAGTGTCGGGGCTTTGGACGGGCCCCCGCCTGCGCTGGCATATCAATTGCCTAGAGTTGTGGGCTGTGCTACTTGCACTGAAGAGGCTGCAGCCTCTCGTGCAGGGCAAGCACGTGCTGGTCCGGTCGGACAGCACTACTGCAGTAGCGTATATCAATCGTCAGGGTGGCGTTCGCTCACTGCAGTTAACACGACTTGCCCGACGCCTCCTCCGGTGGAGTCAGCAGGTGATCCGCTCCCTGCGTGCCACGTATATCCCAGGCGACCTGAACCAGACAGCCGACGCGCTCTCTCGTCAGTCTACGCCTCGCGGAGAGTGGCGACTCCACCCCCGCGCAGTCCAGCTCATTTGGGTGCAGTTCGGGCAGGCCCAGGTGGACCTGTTTGCCTCCCTCGAAACCACCCATTGCCCGCTTTGGTACTCTCTGACCGAGGGACCCCTCGGCACGGATGCCCTAGCGCACAGCTGGCCGCGGGACAAGCGGAAGTACGCCTTCCCCCCAGTGAGCCTCATTGCACAGACCCTGTGCAAGGTCAGGGAAGAGGAGCATCAAGTGTTACTCGTTGCGCCACACTGGCCCAACCGGACTTGGTTCTCGGAGCTAATGCTCTTGACGACAGCTCCCCCCTGGCCGATTCCCCTGACGAAGGACCTGCTTTCCCAGGGGAAGGGCACGTTATGGCATCCCAGGCCAGACCTCTGGAACCTCCATGTCTGGCCCCTGGACGGGACGAGGAGATCCTGAGTGGTCTGCCCCCGGCGGTGGTAGCTACCATTTCTCAGGCTAGGGCACCTGCCACTAGGCGACTGTACGCCTACAAGTGGCGCCTCTTCTCGACCTGGTGTGCTTCTCGAGGAGAAGACCCACGGAGTTGTGCGATCGGGTCCGTGCTGTCCTTCCTACAAGAGAGACTCGAGACTAACCTCTCCCCCTCCACACTGAAAGTGTATGTAGCCGCCATTGCTGCTCATCACAACTCAGTTGCTGGAAAGTCTCTAGGGCAGCACGACCTGGTCATTAGATTCCTAAGGGGTGCGAGGAGGCGTAACCCGCCTCGTCCGCACTCCATACCCTCTTGGGACCTGGATGTAGCCCTGACAGGTCTCACCAGGCCCCCCTTCGAGCCCCTAGGGGATGCCTCTCTTCCTCATCTTACGATGAAGACGGTTCTCCTTATGGCGCTCGCCTCCATCAAGAGGGTAGGGGATCTACAGGCTTTCTCCGTGTCCCCTGACTGCCTAGAATTCGGACCCAGGGATTCTCACGTTATCCTGAGACCTCGGCCCGGCTACGTGCCCAAGGTTCCCACCGCTCCCTTTCGGGACCAGGTGGTGAACTTACAGGCGCTCCCCACTGGGGAGGAAGACCCAACCCCGTCCGTGTTGTGTCCAGTACGCGCGCTGCGCCTCTACTTAGACCGCACACAGAGTTTCAGGAGCTCGGATCAGCTCTTTGTCTGTTTCGGAGGTCAGCAACAGGGGAGAGCTGTCTCCAAGCAGAGGTTGGCCCACTGGATTGTGGACGCTGTCAAGGCAGCTTACCAATCCCTAAATCGCCCGTGCCCCCTAGGAGTGAGGGCCCACTCCACCCGGGGTGTTGCCTCCTCTTGGGCCTTGGCACGGGGGGCCTCTCTCGCAGACATTTGCAGAGCTGCGGGTTGGGCTACACCCAACACCTTCGCGAGGTTTTACAACCTCCGCGTAGAGCCGGTGTCAGCCCGCGTCCTGCATGGCCACATGTAGGACCGGCAACTGGTAGGGTGTACGCCTGTTCGGTTTTTTTCCCCCTCTCTCGAGTGGGTCAGTATACCGATTTAGCCTCCATTCTTTCCCCACTGGGCGAAGAACAGGCACTCCATCCATCACTAAGCAAGCACCCCCTGGGGCGGGCTGGGCAGAGCAGCCCTGCCCCTTAGGCCGGGTATCACCTGAGTTATTCGCAGCATAGCTCTAACCGGACCTAGTGCTACCAGACGTTGCAACTCCCCAGTAGGGCGGTTCCGTCTGATGTATCCTCATGCTGGTTCCCACCTTGGTAACCCATGACCTCCCCGGGTGGACCTCCACCTCGCGGTTTTCTCTTCAGCCGCACTTTCTTCCCATGAGTTCTTCCCCATCGGTGAGACCATGTTGGTATCTCCACTATTCTCCTCCCTGCGGTAGGAAGTGGTCTCTGTAGCGCATCCCCCACTTGAGGAAGTAGCGCTTACCCAGTGCCTTACGGTTCCGGGCGGCTTCTCGCTGTTAGAGAAACAAGGCCGCCGCCTGTGAGGCCGAAGGTAGGGGCCTTCCCACCTTTCAAGAAAGCTCTGGGACCCCCTACCTACCCGCTAGTAGGTTACAATTTCGCGGTAGCCTCACGGCTGACACGCCCAGGCCAGTCACCGTCACTTCGTTGAGATTGTGACAGGGCACAGTGTTATGGCGTTTTCCATTGGAACCCCATCTGTCGGTTCGACACAACGTCGAGAGACCGACAGAAAGGGAACCGAGGTTACAAACGTAACCGAGACGTTTTCCACCGAGATTCGATTGGATGTATAAAAACAGTCGTTGCACTTTGAAATGAAACTGGCAGCAGACTGACAGTTGAAGGGGAGGAGTTAACAGCTCTGACCTGCCCAAGCCGTCTGACATCATCGGAGACGGATAGCCACTAGAGGGTGGAAGTGCATCAGATTTCGATTAAAGATTATGAGGGCACATGAATTTAAAAAAGTGAATGACTCACACTGATGATCTGTTTATAACAAACTCTGCAACATTCCATGAAAAATAGGAATTGTCCATTTTAATTTCACCAGGACTTTAATGCACGGCTAGCCCTTAGGGTTATCCCTTGCATAAACATAATTTTTTCCTCGTGAGGATATTGACAAAACACAATGTATAGAAACCTGTACTCACGTTCGGCTTCAGTCAAGTGATGACTCTCTGATAATAATATTAAGAAGTAATGATTGTGTTGTTGTTGTTGTGTGTTAAGATGTCACAGCGATACACCTGCACAAGGTTTCGTCACATGATTGGAAAGGCTGCGGTTAAGGGGCGGTGCTACCATGGCCTGTCAATCACACGCAGTGTGCAAAACAACCACTTCTGTGCTGTCAATCCACGCTTCATCGCCATAGTGACAGAGTGTATGGGGGGTGGGGCCTTCATTGTCATTTCTGTCCATCAGGTAAGACCACGCCCACTCTCTGACGCAACAAACTGCGCAGCGCGCACTGATGACGTATGCGTTTCAGACGGGGCGCGTGAGTCCTCTTCGTGCGCGCGTGTGCGGTCACAGCGCTCGTGTTCTGGACGTGAAGTGGGACCCTTTTAACGACCGCCGCATCGCCTCCTGTTCTGAGGACTGTACGGTTGGTTTCTCAACTCAACTCAACTTTATTTATATAGCGCTTTTACAATTTTCATTGTTACAAAGCAGCTGTACATGAGACACATTGACTACAAGCAAAACCATCAAAGTTGTACCTGCAAAAACAAGAAAAGGTTGAAAACACAGAAGACAGACACACCCACACACAAAACACTCCACACACACAACACGCACACACACCAACACACACAGACACAGAGACACACACACACACACACACACACACACACACACGTACGTACACAGACAAGTACGCACACACACACACGCTCAGTGAGAGCACACATTTAGGATAAAGGAGAGAGAAGCACAGGTCAAATATAACAGATAATAAATTCCTATATGCAATATTAATTAAGTAAAACTTTAAGATTCTAAAGCAGCCCCCCCGGTCAGGCAGATAGTGCAAAAACAGTATGCAAACGGTGGCGAGGAACCCAAAACTCTAATCGAGAAAAAAAACCTCAGGAGAACCCAGGCCCAACCAGGGGATTCCAGTTCCCCTCTGGCAAAAGCTGCTGCCTCTGCACAAGCTCCAGAGAACTTGCACAACAAGGCTAAATAAAATAAATAAACTTAATAATAAAATAAATTGTAGTTTAAGATTATCATTAATAATCTAATAGCATTTGAAGTTTTGTGGTGAAGACATGTCAAGAGACCGCGTCCTTCTTTATCCAGCTCTATCATCTCAGCTCTTGTCAGGTCCCCACTTCCCATTCTCCACTCTACCATCAGGTCAGGCCATGAACTGCATCCTGCTCGCTGTGGTAACCTTGGAACAATGAGACAAGACTGGCTGAGAGTAGAGTACTGTTCTGTACTCTTTGATGCAACAAGTACATCAGTTGTGTTTTTGGTTCCGGTTGATCTAACTAATGCAGCCTAAACCCTCTGAAGATTTATATTATGGAAGAGTAGTGTATGCAAGATTAAAAAGATGCGTCTTTAGTCTAGATTTAAACTGACAGAGTGTGTCTGCCTCCCGGACAGTGCAGGGAAGACTATTCCAAAGTTTAGGCGCTAGATAGGAAAAGGATCTACCACCTGCACTTGATTTTGAAATTCTAGGTATTACCAACTGACAGGACGCCTGAGAGCGTAATGCACGTGAAGGACTGTAATACAAAAGGAGTTCATTCAAGTACTGAGGAGCTAAACCATGTAAGGCTTTATAGGTAATAAGCAAGATTTTAAAGTTAACGCGATGCTTTATAGGTAACCAGTGCAAGGTTGACAGAACCGGGCTAATATGTTCATACTTTTTTGTACGTGTAAGAACTCGAGCTGCCGCGTTTTGGACCAATTGGAGTTTTTGTAATAAGCCTGCAGGGCAACCACCTAACAGTGCATTACAGTAATCTAGTCTTGATGTCATGAATGCATGAATTAACTTCTCTGCATCTGAGATTGACAGCATATGACGTAGTTTAGATATATTCTTAAAATGGAAAAACGCAATTTTACAGGTGTTGGCGACGTGGCTCTCAAATGACAGATTACTATCGAATAGAACGCCAAGATTCTTTGCTGACGACGAGGGTTTTATGGAACATCCGTCAATAGTTAAACAGTATTCTTGGTTGTTACTTATAGCAGTTTTCGGTCCAATAAGTAACACTTCCGTTTTGTCCGAGTTCAGTAATAAAAAGTTGTTACTCATCCAGTTTTTTATATCGACTATGCATTCCATTATTCGATGGAACTGCTGTGTTTCATGAGGCTTCGAGGAAATATAAAGTTGAGTATCATCAGCATAACAGTGAAAGCTAACTCCGTGTCGCTTTATTATATCTCCTAGAGGTAGCATGTATAATGCGAAGAGCAGAGGCCCTAAGACTGAGCCCTGTGGTACACCGTACTGGACTTGCGATTTGCGTGACACCTCATTGTTTATTGCTACAAATTGAAAACGGTCGGATAAATAAGATTTAAACCATTTCAAAGCTATTCCCTTAATGCCGACATAATTTTCGAGTCTATGTAGGAGTGTGCTGTGGTCAATGGTATCGAATGCAGCACTAAGGTCTAGCAGCACCAATAACGAGATACAACCTCGGTCAGACGCCAATAGCAGATCATTTGTAACTCTGATCAAAGCAGTCTCTGTACTGTGACATGCTCTAAATCCAGACTGGAATTCTTCATTGATGTCATTCCTTTGGAGGAAGGAGCATAATTGAGTTGAAACTACTTTTTCCAGAACTTTAGATATGAAAGGTAGATTCGATATAGGCCTGTAGTTCCTTAGTTCTCTAGGGTCGAGTTGGGGTTTTTTGACAAGGGGCCTTATAACAGCCACCTTATATGCTTTAGGCACATGTCCTAATGTCAGAGATGAGTTAATAATACCAAGAAGAGGATCTATAATTTCTGGGAGCATCTCTTTCAGTAGATTTGTAGGTATAGGGTCTAGTATGCATGTTGTTGATTTAGATGATCTAATAATTTTAGACAGCTCATCTTGATCTACGGTATAAAATAATTGCATTTTCTCCTTAAGGGCGCTGTAGTTAGTTTGTTCAGCGGGTTTCACTTCTGATTGCATTGTTATAATTTTTTCTCTAATATCTTGGATTTTATATGTGAAGTAGTTCATAAATTCATCACTGCTATGCTGATATACAGGATCAGAAGTCACTGACGATTTATTTTTTGTTAATTTAGCCACCGTGTTAAATAAAAACCTAGGGTTGTGCTGGTTTTCTTCTATTAGTGATGAAAAGTAGGCGGATCTAGAAGTTATTAGGGCTTTCCTGTATTTTCGAATACTATCCTTCCATGCTGTACGAAATACCTCTAATTTAGTTTTCTTAAAGTTGCGCTCCATTTTTCGGGCCGCTTTCTTTAGAGCCTGAGTGTGTTCATTATACCACGGTGTGGGGCTGCCATTTTTAATCTTCTTTAAACGTAGTGGAGCAACTTTGTCTAGCGTTACCGAGAAGGTGGAATTAAAATTTTCAGTGGTAATGTCAAGATCTTCAACGTTATTTCTCATGATTTGAGACAATTCGGGCAGATTATCGAGAAACGCATCTTTGGTAGTTGAAGTTATTGTTCTACCATATTTGTAACAATGAGTTTTATTTGCAGCCGTAGGCCAGTGAAGCAAACATAATACCAGATAATGATCCGAAATGTCTTCACTCTGCTGAAGGATTTTAACGTCGTCCACATTTATACCGTAAGACAGTATTAAATCTAAAGTATGATTACGAAGGTGAGTGGGTCCTGACACATGTTGACTAATGCCCATGGAGTTAAGAGTGTCTTTGAAAGCCATTCCTAAGGCATCTGTAACGTTATCTACGTGGATGTTAAAGTCACCAACGACAAGGAGTCTATCTGCGGCCAGTACTAGTTCTGATAAGAACCCACCAAATTCTTTAATAAAATCTGTGTGGTGCCCTGGAGGCCTATATACAATAGCTAGAATCAATTTAAAAAGTGTTTTATCTTTAGTATTAGGTGTTGAAACATGAAGAACCATGACTTCAAAAGAATTATATTTAGAGTTCGACTTCTGGGAAATGCTAAGAGAGTTATTGTAAAGTGCTGCGACACCTCCCCCTCTGCCTTTTAGACGAGGCTCGTGTTTATAATAATAATCTTGGGGGACAGATTCATTTAAAGCAATATAATCATCTGGTTTTAGCCATGTTTCTGTCATGTTTCTGGTTTCTATGGCAACCGCCTCAGATGCTGTCCACCTGTCTGTCCATGGCAGCTCTGTTGAGGTGTGAACTTGTGTTTACAGGTAAAGGTGTGGGAGATTCCTCAGAATGGGCTGAAGGATCACATGACACAACCGTGTAAAGATCTGCTAGCTCACGGGTGCAGGGTGGCGCTCATCGAGTGGCACCCGACCGCCAGAGACCTGCTGCTCAGCTCCGCCTACGATTGCAAAGTATAAACCTGACAAACATACACATCCCTTGAAATGTACAAACAGCAGCCTGTGTGTTGTACTTGTTTATCTTCTGCAGGTCAGTGTGTTTAATAGTTTACAGATTATGACCTTCCAGCCAATCAAAATCGAGTATTCAAACAGACCATGATCATTTGCTGTTATTGATGTTCACAGTGTCATTTTAGATCAGACGGGTGAGAATGACAATGAGAACTATTTTTGTGCATTAAACGTTTTATACCATGGTCTGTTTGAATACTGGATTCTGATTGGCTGAAAGGTGTGTGTTAAAAGCGTTGAATGCACGGGTAGTTCCAGTATATAACTGTCATTTTCACCTGTCTGATCTAAAATGACACTGTAAACATCAACAACAGCTTTAACTTGGCAAATGACTATGATATAAGGGGGATAATCCATGGTGGCGCACTTTTGTGACCCCCAACTGAACTTCCGGTACACATTCACAAACAATGGAGGTCTGTAGATGATTTCTGATAACGAGCACAAGAAACCGAGAAGAAGCGTTAATTGGCTAAAGTGGTCTATAATATTTTGAATTGAGACTGATACCAAACTCAACCGCTAGATGTCAATGTACCAGACGCTTTCTTTAAATGCGACCGAACTACAGGACCCATTCAACAGATTGTTTATTTAATCAAATGAACATACAACAAATCATTTCTTTAATGCAATTATTATACTGTAAAATAATGAAATAAAATATAAATTGTTATATTGATAGACACTAGCCAAACACAGACCGGAAGTTAACTGGGGGTCAGGCGCGCATGCGTCTGATGAAACTGTGTATAGTGAATCAACAGTTATGCGGGGATCATGTGATGATGTGTTGTGTGCTCGTGCTTTAGTTCTGCCCACTGCACACCTTCAGGACCTCGACTGTTTCTGGAAATAATCCTACAGCTGTATCTGTCTTTTATAAATGTGATCAAACTAAAGACTCTTCGAAGATATGAAGTATGCAATACTACTCTATAGGTACTCAAGATTAATATGAGATTGGCAGAAACTGCGTGTGTGACCTCCGCTTTAAAGATGGGGTATCACAGGCAGTTTCTGCCAATCTCATATTAATCTTGAGTACCTATAGAGTAGTATTGCATACGTCGTATCTT
>NC_079910.1:302580-305080 GCF_024868665.1 Triplophysa rosa
GAGTGGACTGAAGACGACACTCACAGCCACGACTGGATCTCCGCACACACGCTCACAGACGCTCGCTGGACTAAATGCAGCGGATGTGAGACGGAACCTCATGAATCTTCTGTGTGTTCCAGCTCAGAGGTCATAGGTCACGACAGGCGAACCCTGATGTGAGAGTCACCTCTAACAGAAAAATCACCCAATACAACCGCTGGAGCTCAGCGTCACATACAGACACATGACAGCCCAGAGAACACCAGAACATTTACATGCCAGACTGAGAACACGTGACAACATGCTTTCACACGCTTGATTTCACAGAATAAACCCATGGACACACATCACCATCCCGCTCATCACACGCTTACATCATCAGTAAATGATTATTTTCATATCAAATCTTGTATGAACCCATGCCGAGGAAAATGTGTTTTCAGCGTTCACATGGAATTAAATATGATCTCGTCATGTGTGTTATTCGTGAGACATTGATATGAAACTGGCACTTCTTTTCCGAACTGTTGTTATTGGGGACTGTGTGTGCCTGTGTGCACGCGTGTGTGTGTGCGTGCATGTGTGTGTGTGCGTGTGTGCGCGATTGTGTGTGTGTGTGTGCGCGCGTGTGTGTGTGTGTGCGCGATTGTGTGTGAGCGATTGTGCGTGCGTGAAGTTCTCTGATCTCTGACGTCTGCTGTAATGCTGAAGAACTCATTCAACAGCCGTACTATTTAAAAACTGTTTATTAAAGCATACGTCACTACACAACAAACACAAATCTGACTTCTCAAGTTTGATCAAAATTACAGTACGATGATATTTGTTGTTGTCTGTGTGTGTGTGTGTGTGTGTGTGTGTGTGTGTGCGTTGTTATTGCTGGATGTGTTTGTCAGGAATGTGAAATAAATGACATGAAGGAAGCGCACACGTTTGTTTGTCTTGAACATGAAACACAGATGACAGACGATTGTGTGTTGGATCCTCCAGACGTCTCAGTGGGAACACAGCTGATGATGTCTTGATTCCCATGAAGCCGTTCTTGTTGTGACGTGTAACGTGGGAATGTTTGGAGTCAGCTCTCATCGTTCATTTCAGCAGAGCATCTGAAGCTGTCACGCACACACGTGACTAGCAGGAACATTGATCACTGACCGTCATCTCACAGAATCATTGATTGTAGATCGCAGAGATGTTGATTGGCTGGCTTCTCTGACATCACAGTGTCACAATAGCGATATGCTGTCTTTTTTTAACGTCCAGCGGTGTGTAAGCGCTTTACTCTGTGGAAGCCTCCCGATCTGCAGTGCATGCTGGGAAACATCTTTGATATGACATAAGGTGGCAGTGTGAATCAAAGTTTGACCTTTGACCTTTATGGAGACCCTGAGGAGGAATGTAAACTCTATTGTCGGCGACACACATCTCTGAGGTAGCACACGTCGCTGTAGCGGTTTCTCGTGAGTCTTTGTGGCCTCAGAGAGACGGAAAAAACTTCAGGGTTCAGTGAATTTCCTGTTGCTTTTTAAAGCACCTCAGTGGTTTCTCTCGCTGTGTGTGTGTAGGAAGGGTTAGTGTTTTCTGGTAAAAGCGGATGTTGTGGTGGCGTGTCAGTGTTCGTTGGGCATGTGTCTGATGGTGTGAAAGATCCAGTCCATTTTGGTGGTCCATCCGCCGTGATGGGCGTCATTCATCTGTTTGGTGAAATACTCCAGCGCCTCCTGCTGGTTCTTCTCCAGCGCCAGCGTCTTGCGCAGATACGCGATGTCATCAAAGCTCTGCAGCTCGGGCATCCCGCAACCCAACAGCAGAGAGAAGAGATTGATGAAGAGACTGGCGTGCTGACGGATGGCCAGATACGCTTTATAACACATCTCCTGAAACCTGACACACGCACACACGTGACAAATACAGAGACACGTGAACGGATTTTCACTTGAAATTCACCTCAGCCAATCACAGCTTGGGTTTGTTGCTCACCTCTCAAACTCTTTGGTCTTGGTGCACTCCTGCACACCTTTACTTATGACGATCAAGAAGTCCTGTGTGAGGACGAAAGGAACTCGCTCCCGTTTGTAACCAAACTTCTTCTTTTTATGATCCAGAAAATGACCAAAGTCAATGTGGAAGAGCTGCAATAAACAGACACAACACTTCACTGTGTGTGTCTGAGATCAGTTATATCGTGTGTATCAGTCAGTGATCCTGATGAAAATGTAAATCTGCAGAAGGTTTGGTTTAGGGCTACAGTGAGGATTGCAGGATATAATGTGTGCGTGTGCGTGTACCTGTCCGTTCTCCTTCACCATGATGTTGCTGTTGTGTCTGTCTCCGATGCCCAGTATGAACGTTGCCACACAGTATCCAGCACATGAGCGAGTGAATAAATCAATGGCCCTGTCATAACTGACACACGCACGCACGCACGCACAGCACGCACACACACACAGACGTTGATGCTTCTGTTTACGGTGATGTCATTTCATTGATCAGAAATACTGTCAAATGATTATTGAAG
>NC_079910.1:317580-341452 GCF_024868665.1 Triplophysa rosa
CACTTTATTTGAGTTTGATCCAGAAACGCCGATGGGATTGAGGAGATCTTCCAGACCGTGAGGGACTGGCCACAAACCCAGAGCCACTTTCCCATTGACTAGAGTGTCTTTATAGTCGAAGAGGTTGATGTTTCCCCACGCCAGCGGACAGTGCTCCTGCACACACACACAGCTCAGAGTTTATCTTCTGTCTTTTATCTAAACGTCTGTCATTTGTAAGTCACTGTGTGGATCAAATCTTATATGGAAATGTAGAATAGGTCAAAGGTCACCTCTTTGGCACCCTTGCGACCCTTGACAGAACAGATGGACAGACAGAGACGAGCAGAGCGGGGGATATCCGTCAGATAAATGTCATATGACAGCCATTCATTCCACCTGACAGACAGAAGATATACAGAGTGTGTGTAGACAGTACATATTTCTTCTTTGACATCCTCATGTGTGTGTGTGTGTGTGTGTGCGTGTGCGTTACCTGGGGTTAGAGCAGGGCACTCTCTGAGTGTTGACATTGTCACACAGCGGCTCTCCTCCGTGATATATACCTGTCCTGACATAAATCTGACACACACACACACACGAGGACATGGCTGATAAACTGTCTGTTAGTCTGTCTTCGAGGTCTGCTACCCAACCAGAGCGGGTTTCGGGTCAGGTTAATATTTCATGAATAGCCTCAGGTCGGGTTCGGGTTTGTAACTAAAAGAATATATAGGCCATATAGATAGTTTGTGTGCCGTGGCGTGTGCTTGTGTGTTTGCTGCGTTGTGACCACCAAAAACATGAGAGAACACACACACACACACAAAACTGTTCTGCGCATTAACGTGCTCCCGCTCTTGTCCTCGCTGTCACAACACAGCAGGTGATGATAAGAAAACAAATGTTTATTCACACTCTGGAAGAATTATGATATTGTCGTTTCAACTAACAAAGAGCCCAGCGGTTGTAGATCTTCTCTACAGCGACACACTGATGGTGGAGGCACTCGTCGACAGTCATCTGTCATCATCTCCAACAGCCAAGTCAGTACTGTCTGTGCTATTGCTTAAGTTGTCTTGTGTGTTCACTGCTGAGGGGGCCGCCGGGCCGGGATTTGCCTTCATGTAGATATTTGTTTCATTATCATGGCAAGCAATCATAAAATGCGGCATATTTCAACCAAGCTTGCTGTTAAACGCACTTGGGGGTCGGGGCTTAAAGTGAAACTGTAATGACCTCTAGTCTGTCTCACCTTGTCTATGTCTCTGATGTTGACGTTGACGTATGTGGCGCACAGCAGTCGGACTCTCAGATGTGTGTTAAAGGCCCAGAGAGAGCGCGGTGACCCCGGGTCCCCCCCGCCCGGACACGGGCTTGGCTGAGGCGTGCGGCGACTGTAAGATGGAGCCACGAATCCGCTGGTGGGCAGTTGAGTGTATAAACTGTCTTTACTCACTAACATCAGGTGAGGGAGACGGGCCAGTGTGATGCAACCCCTGATGTACTACACACACACACACACACACACGCGCACACACACACACACACACACACACACACACATACATGTTGATTCACGGGTCGGCGCTCAGAACAAACGTGCTGTTGATACACACCTTGTATTGGCTGAGGGGATATTTCTCCAGCAGATATTCATCACATCCGCACACTTTCAGTATGTACTGACCCTGATACTCCTGCACACACAGACGCAGCTGCTGCGCCGACAGATGCATGCTGCGCGTCTTCTTACGGATGGCTTCTGCTATCAGCTGCTCGGGGAGGGAGTCGTGTGTGATCTTCAGTGTGTACTTCTGCTTGGAGTTGGACGGAGACACGATCACCCAGATGGTGACCATCAGACGGCCTGCAGCAAGAGTCAAAGTTCACTTACACATACTGACAATATTCAATGTTCAGACACACAGTCACTGGACATTACTGAGCTAAAACGTGTCAGATGTTTGTGGAGTTTCTTGTGATTTGGACCTTTGTCCAGTTTGCTGTAGATGTGTTGAGGCAGGTCAGCCGATGACTCCACATTTGGGGGGTAGACGTACAGCGCTTGCGTGTGAGCACCTCCTCCCTCACGCTCCTCCACCGCCTCTCTGCACACGCTCAGAATGTTCCGCCGGAAGTCCTGAACCTCTGGATCCTTCAGCAACTCAAACTCACAGATGGGCATTCCTATAGCGAAGCCTGAACACAACCGAAGCGTCATCAGATCATCCCGTCACACTCTTCACTCCTAAACACTGGTCTCAATGAGGTGCCGCAGTGCTGACCCGACAGAATTTGGGAGATCACTCCACCAGAGAAGAAGAGTGAAGGTTAATCAACTGGAAGGTTGACTGACCGCGGGTTCTAGATGCTGTGAGAACGAGTGAAGGTGAGAAATCGTTGCTTGCTTTACATATGAACATTTGACCAAAACCAAACTTTCCCATCTGACAATGAGATGTAAATAAGGTCAGAAGGGATCAGTTCTTCGTGTTGGTGTTTATTATGAATTATGATCAACTTCATATGACAGTAAATGTGTTCTGACAGTACCAATCTCTCTATTCAGTATCTTCTCCTCTCTGTTTCCCAGCGGCTCAATGACCTTCAGGATGGGGTGAAAGAGTCGAAGGTCACACAGACGTCTGGTTTCATCGTAGAACTCCTCCCTCTCGGCTTCTTGAGTGACACCCACAAAGATGTAGCACGACTCTTCCTGTCAACCAATCAGAGAGAACGAAACTCAGCCAATCACGAGCTGCCAGTACACATTGCACAGGACATATAGCTGTTCTTCCTTCCTGCTATCTTCAAATACCAGAGGTGTGTATTTACATACTAGAGGGACATGTACCTGCAGCAGGTGGTACAGGGGGTATTTGCGGGCTTCGGTGAACAGCTGTTGTTTGATGCTGATCAGTGGCGCTTCTCTCAAACACTCCAAACTGACCAGAATGCCGTTCGGTAGACAGCAGTCCACCAGGATACGAGGAGGCATGAGGTGAAGCCCCCATAACTCTCCTGATGATGGACGAGGAGCCATGCTGTCCTCTAACACTCAACACCTGATCACACACACACACACACACACACACGAACGCACACACACACGCACGCACGCACACACGCACGCACGCGCGCACACACACAGAAACACAGATATCACAGATATCACAAGTCAGTTTAAACTTTCATCTTGGCGAGTTTATATTCTCTAACATACTCCTGATTAGTGTTGTCAAAAGTACCGGTACTTCGGGTCCAAGTCGGTACCTAAAAATAAAAAAAGTTGTCGGTACCTCATTTTCATAAGACCCGGTACCACCGCCGTCCCGGGTCAAACGGGTACTGATGCTCTGTCTGACACGTTGTCAAACTTTTCATAGACGCAACAAGACGTGATGAGCGGATAAGCGCGGCTCTGATCCACAAGAGATGCGCACAGAAATACTTCAGATTAAAGTCATATCACGAAGAAAACGAACAGAGTTTTGTGGTGAAATGAGGAAGCATCCGGATTTAAATTAACAATTCAAGCGGTAAATTTCAAATTATGTTCGCGTTTGCATTATGAATGTTGTAGCATATGTTAAGTTAAAGGTTACGTCAAAATAAACATCCCTGTTTGCGTGTTAATTTGTTAGCGCCAATGCTAATCCAGTCAAGTGTCCTTATTAACCATTTAATGCTTTTATAACTGTAATGGGGTAAACTAAATGGGAGGACAGGATGGGGTTTACAGTATTTTATATAGGCCTATCTGCAATCTATGTTCTAGAAAACGATCATACTAAAGCCCATTGCACATTGAGTCCGAAATTTGCATCCGAAATTTCCGCACGTTAAAAAATAAATACGACCTCACGTTGTGTCAATCACATTTACACACTGCCTCCGATATTTTCGTCTCGTCCGGTTCGATTTTCTGCGTTTTTCGCAACCGTCAAGCATTTTGAGTGGCCTTTTTTAACAATTCAGAGACACCGTACAAACGAGAGGCAAATACGAAAAAACGCATACGAAAAATTCGGACTGTATGTGCAAAGACCTTTAACTGTATGACTAGCAATGTGTATGTCTTGGATAGATAACTCTATTCGGTTTAAAAAACCACATTTAAACTAAAGAAAAATATATCTGTTGCATTTATTATTTTAATGTACAGTCACCTTAATGTAAGTAATCTTGTGTAAATGCAGTATAAAAACTGATGTTTGTTTTAATATTGCATATGCATGTTTGTTCAGTCAGTTGACTTACTGAAGTTTATTTGTCTTCTACAGCAGCAGACTGAGGAGGATGTTCATCAGCATGAAAGACCCCAGTGAGCACACAACAGTTTCAGCAACAATTAACTTAAACTTCATGTATACAAAATGGCATTGCTTTCTATACATTTATATTAACAATGAGCTTTATTAATAAAATTGTGTTTCAATTAGCATGTACTGGTGTTTTGCTTTGGTACCGAGAACCGTGGAATTTTACTGGTATTGGTACCGACTACAGAAAATTTGGTACCGTGACAACACTACTTCTGATCCTTTTACTCTTTAATTTCATCTCAAATCTGTTCTGTCTATTAAATCTTTAAACAAACAGACAGAGGAGGACGTCTGTATGTTGAATGTTTGACATCAGTAAGTTGTGAAAATGTAGAATAAGTTCTTGATGTTTAAATCCAATCAATGTGTTTTTGGTCTGACAAAAATCTGTAAGTATTAATACATGTAAAATTCAATAGATAAAAGAAATGTACATTCTCATTAGAGGACAATTATTCTGACATTTAATATACATATAACAACTTTTCTTTTGCAAAGTGTAGACTAATGTCTCTGTTCAAATCTGTCTTACTGAATGCTAATAGCCAAAATATCATCATATTTGAACTTTTAAAGTTAGACGATTAATTAATTAGAAGTAAAATACTGATTAGAAATAAATGCGTCATTATTTAATTATTATATATTTATAATTTCTTATACATTTTTACAAATATATTAAACATGTTCATATGATCGAAAGTCATCTGTCAACGAGTCTTTTGTCTGATCGCTGTACGCGCGAGCGCAGCACACGGACACGCGCAGCGGAAAGTAGGGCGAGAGATCGAGGCACAAAAGCGCTCGCGCAAAAGCGACCCTGAACCCTGAGAATAAAAACATGAGCCGATACCGACAAACATAAGCACACGAGCAGAACCCTAAATGTGACAGATATGAACCGAAGCTTTACCCATGAGAGAGAGAAACAACATGATTCACGTCTGCGAGTCTCTGCTGAACGATATAACACGATCTATATGTCCATCAGAAACAGAAACCTTCGATCACTGACGCCTGTCATTGTCTCTGTGAACGCGCTTTCCGGGCGCGCGTCTTCATTCCGGTGCCGAATTTTGACTCCCCGCCAGATTAGGACTAAAGTGATTCATAACAAAAGATTCATAACGTGATGTTAGTGACTGAAGAGCAACACGATTATCATATCGAGCACACAAGAGCGATACAAACTCGTGATATTTACCACAGACATACACTAAAGAGAGGATATTACATCATATGAATGATAACAGGGACACAAACCTACCTGCGCGTTCACACCATCTTCATCATCATCATCATTACTGTGACCCGCGCACGCGTGCCGTGACCCGAGGAAAAGCCCTGATGTGATGTCAGCACAATAACACCATCATCACCCTCACTGTTACCCCCGGTATCTGCCCCCTCCCCCGTACACACACACACACTTAACCGCAGCATCCCTGTCCCGTTACCGGAGAACAATGACAGCCGCGGGCACGAGCGCGCACTGTCACTCTATAATAAAAACCCAAATCAATATCTTTATTTTACTTTAAGCATTTCATTGTAGTCTTACAAAATTGCCATACCATTTTTAATGACCAACAGATTTTGTTTAAATAATAATAGAATTAATAAAATTATTATTACTAAGCTTGTACCATGTTTTACATTCACAGATTTACTCCACAGGATGGAAATGTGTGTCAGATAGGCTACGGTGAGTTAAGATAGTTTGTTGTGTTTATTTTGGGTTCTTTGCCACCGTTTGCACTGTTTGACTGATCGGGGAGGGGGGCTGCTGACATCAGCTTTAGAATTGAAAGTTTTTTGTATTTATTATTATCACTTTAAATGTAACATTCTGCTTAATATATTTATTATTACATATAGGAATTTATAGTCTGTTTCATAGTTGACCTGTGTTTCTCTCTCCTTTATCTTAAATGTGTGTGTGTGTGTGTGTGTGCGTGCGTGCGTGCGTGCGTGCGTGCGTGCGTGCGTGTGTGCGCGCGTGTGTGTGTGGGAAGGGTAAACCCTACGGTATGGGGACAAAATGTCCCCACAAAGATGGCAATATCCAAAATCCTTGTCCTTGTGGGGACATTTTTTGGTCCCCATGAGGAAACAAGCTTATAAATCATACAGAATGAACTTTTGTGAAAATGTAAAAGAGCAGACAGTTGTGTGTGATTGTTAGGGTTAGGGGGAGGGAATATGAGATACAGTTTGTACAGTATAAAAACCATTGTGTCTATGGAATGTCCCCATAAAACATGGAAACCCAACATGCGTGTGTGTGTGTGTGTGCGTGCGTGTGTTCATGTTTGTATATCCCGGTGGGGACCTAAACCTGAATACACACCAACACATGGGGACTCGTGTCACCGTGGGGACCAAAATTGAGGTCCTCATGGGCACAAAAGCGAATAAATTGTACAGAACAATATTTTTTAAAAATCTAAAAATGCAAAAAGTGTTCTATGATCTTTAGGTTTAGGGGTTGGGTTAGGGATAGGGGATAGAATATACAGTTTGTACAGTATAAAAAACATTACGCCTATGGACTGTCCCCACGGGGATAGTAAACCAGAGATGTTTGTGTGTGTGTTTACTTTTCTTTTTGTGTTAACTTGTAAAACTTTAACATTGTGCTTAAAGTCAATATGTTTCATGTACAGCTGCTCTGAAACAATGAAAATTGAAAAAGCGCTATAATAAAGCTGAGTTGAGTTTGTGGTTGACAGATTGTCATGTTTAAATCTGTTGAGCTCTATATGTTTGCAGCAGTAATCTGCTCTTGTGTCATAGTCGCACATGTTGTGTGTTTGTGATGTGTGAATGAAACACTCACCGTCTGTCGTGTGGATTTCTCAGGATCACAGCTGCTGTTGATTCTCTCACACATTCATCTGGACTTTCTCAGGATCTCTGTCTCTTTTCCTCTCTCTCTCTCTCTGCTGGAACAATACTCATTTCCTCTTTCTCTCATATACACACACACACACACATTTTACACTTACATTTACCTTAATCTCTACACAAAAACATGCAGACATACTCAACTCAACTCAACTTTATTTATATAGCGCTTTTACAATTTTCATTGTTACAAAGCAGCTGCACATGAGACACATTGACTACAAGCAAAACAATCAAAGTTGTACCTGCAAAAACAAGAAAAGGTTGAAAACACAGAAGACAGACACACCCACACACACAACACTCCACACACAGAACACGCACACGCACCAACACACACAGACACAGAGACACACACACACACGGACGCACACACACACACACACACGCACGCACGCACGCACACACACACACACACACACACACACACACACTTCACACTCTCTCACAGTCACTTAAATCTCTACACAAACACAAATCAAACAAAAGCTGCATTACTGTTGATCTGTCATACAGCTTAAAGCCTCACAATAATCAGTTGACATGATAAGATTTACTACACAGCTTCAGTCTGTTTTTGCATGTTTCACTTTATTTTCAGATTTTTTTTAAATGTGTTCCACCAAACCTGTCCACACACACAAACAGATTACTGCTCCATTGTTCAGGTTTCCTGTTTTCTAACTTCATATATCTGTGCGTGTGTGTGTACATCTATATTTGTGAGGACCGGTTTGAGTTGTAGACCAGCGGTGTGAGGACAAGGAGAGTAAAGTGAGGACATTTTGGCCGGTCCTCACTTCCAGAGACCCCTTTAAAGGGCTGTTTGAGGGTGAAGACTTGGTTTTAGGGTTTAGGTTATAATCGGGTTTAGGGTCAGGGTTAGGGTCAGGCATGTAGTTCTGATGGTTAGGGTGACGGGCTAGAGATTGCATTGCGTCAATGTATGTCCTCATAAAGATAGCTGTGTGTGTGTGTGTGTGTGTGTGTGTGTGTGTGTGTGTGTGTGTGTGTGTGTGTGTGTGTGTGTGTGTGTGTGTTCTGTACTCTGTCAGAAGGAAGCTGTTCTGCCTTACTGACTGCACACACACACACACACACACACACACACACACACACACACACACACACACACAGCTGACTATAAACGTACAGAACGGCATACTGAGTTCAGTCAGTGAGTTACTGTAGTTTGTGATCCGTTCATAATGAATTTAATTTCATTGAGACTCTTCTTGGACAAAAAGATGAAGATTTCTTTGAAATGAAAGTACTGAGCGTTGACATCACTGCTCTGAGCTGTTCTCAATGAAATAGTCCATCATCCTTCACAGATTATGACCGGGAATTCATTCCTTCTTATGTTTGGAACCCATTTTACACAGATTTCTTCATCAACCCTTTACTGCCATATACCTCAATTTCCTAAAAAAATTAATTAAACATTAAAACATTAATATGCCAACAGTGGTCATACATGTTGATCAGATAATCGGCACACAGTGTTTGTTCAAACACTTACGTTCAGGTGAAATTTAGTTCGATTGACCAGATTCAGACAAACAGGCGGCTTTCATTTCTTTGACTATCAAAATACGATCAGATCTCAGTCTAACCAAATTTGACTGAAAGTAGAAATACATTGAACAAAATGAGCTATGCTGTACACCATACCAAATTTTCGTATGCGTTTTTCGTATTTGGCTCTTGTTTGTACGGTGTCTCTGAATTGTTAAAAAAGGCCACTCAAAATGCTTGACGGATGCAAAAAACGCATAAAATCGAACCCGGTGCGAATGTTTTTATGACGGACGAAAATATCGGAGACAGTGTGTAAATGTGATTGACACAACGTGAGGTCGTATTTATTTTTTAACGTGCGGAAATTTCGGACGCAAATTTCGGACTCAATGTGCAATGGGCTTAAGACAGGAACTGCACGTACACCACACACACTTTTGTAGAGAAGTTGAATTAAAAACGCTGGGTTGCTTATTCTTACACTAAACAATGAGCTCATTTTTAATAAAACCACACAGTTTTTGTAGTGGAGTTTAACTTATGCATACAGCCAAGGACGCTGGGGTGCTCATTATCACTAAACCATGAGTTAATTTTTAATAAAACCAATGTTAAATCATGTATCGTCCGAAAGCCCCCGGAAAGGTGTCAAGATAAAGAGCACATGATATACGTATGTGTTGATTGAGAGGCGCTCCCTACGATTAAATCCTAATATGGTAGGCCGGAAATATAACTGTAACGTGAAATGTAACTGTAGCGAGTGATAAGGGGATGGACTAATAAAAATAAGTAATGTCATGTAAAACCTGGTTGCTAGAAGATGATGTCAGGTAAAACATCATTGGTTTGAACTGTGATAACGACTTGAGAACAATGTATAAAAGATGGAGTCAGACATGTATTCGTTGGACATCAGATGAACTCTGTATGTCTCTCTTTGACTGCTCGAGCAAATAAAGATTGAAAACTCTTGAAACCTGGCTCTCTTGAAACCTGGCTCTCTGGTCTTCGTGAATTCTTTCTACATTGGCTGATCGACTTTTCGCCACGACACTTCACTGATGGCCGTCAACAAGTTTAGGCACGAGACACTGCTGCATGTCACATGACACTTCCACTGTCAAATGCGCGCGCACACATGAAGTGTGTTACACACCAATGTAAATTAATCTTATCTGATATTCCTATTCACCATACATTTGCATATTTCTGCTAAGCAGTGCCTGTTGTATTTGTGGAATGTAAAGTAGTGTTGTAGTCAAAAACACTTAAACCAAGAGCAGATTCATCTGCAAAATCCACAGAACCCTAAAATACAATAATAATAAATGAGTTGGGATTTTCCTGCGTTTTCTGTGAGCAAACAAATTGTCTCTTTTTCTTATTTTCTTTGCCGAAATAAACACAATCTTGAATGTCATACGAACGAATTGATCAGCTAACAATTTTTGGTTCCCAGAACGTTATTTTGTAAGGTTTTTTTTGGTTCTCCAGGAAAGTTTTATCATTTACAGTATATCATTTCTAATAAAACCACACTGTGTGTAGGCCTACCTCAACATCAGACATTATAGATATTGAAATAAAATAACCAATGACTTCAACACAATATTTAAAAGCAGATTTTTATAGACAGAAGAATAAACATTTAATTATCTTCAGGCTAACAATATTCTTGTCTCACCACAGAAGTACAGCGAGCGCGGCTCCATCTTTAGTTATAACAATCAAAAGCCCTGACTTTCAGTCCTTACATCATGGTCTGTTGATTTAGATGTGTCAAATCAATCGAAAATCACGAAAATATAAGTTTACTCTCAAATCTGTACGTTTTTAAATAAAAAAATAAACCGCTAAACTAATGTGTTAGTGGGTGAGGTAAAACGAAATGACCGTTAATTTTTAAATGACGGGAGTGCGCGGCACAGCGGAGAATGCACGTGCTCGAGCGCACACACATACTGTAACAGAAAACCACACTAAAGAAATACACATGGATATACATGATTGTATTTTCATTAAGCTTAACTATTATTTTCAGCCATTAAAGGGCACATTTATTAATTGCATTTGGTCAGTATAACGTGTTAATGTGATCTTATAATTTCTGTATTGCACATGTCACTGACGTTTACCAGTTTTGACTATTTTTACAATTAAAAAGAACCAAAAAAGAACCATCAGGAAACGTTATTTTCTGGTTGCAAAAAATAACCAATAAATAACCATCAATGAAGGTTACTTTCTGGTTATTTAAAAAACAGTTTGCAACGTTCTGGGAACGTTATTTTCTGGTTGCAAAAATAAAACCTCCAAAAAATAACCAAAAGGGAACCAAAAACTAACGTTAGGGTAATGTTCTGTGTTTGCTGGGATGTTACAATAAACCACATATACTGTAAGCATATACAGTATATTAAACAAATCAAACCGCAACAAAACCACTGATTTGACTCAATGGTTTGTTATTTGTGTCCATTGTGGTGTTTTTCACAGGTGATTAAGGAATTTCATTTCTGCAAAAATATGAAATAGAGTCTGACAGAGTTTCTGAGGAGACCGTCCAGCGCGTGCAAGTTCTGCAACTTAACGAATGCCCACGCGCTCTCAGCGGAAGTCACTGGTAGGGATTTCAAACGATTTTCATGTGTATAGATGTCTAAAATTAACTAATTAGCATTGGTGGTCTTGGATATTTTGTAAAATACGTATAGTTATTATTATTTTAACCGGCAACACAGATTCTGTTTTGGTTATAATAGTACATGGGCGTTTGCAATGTGATGCAGTAAAAGATTGGGAAAACTATTACTTGTATTTTTTATACATACGTTAAACTACATTTCCCAATGATCACTTGCTCCTGCAGACATGGCGGGGGGGAGGGGGGTGTCTTAAAACTCGCTGTTGGCATTAAAAGTATAAACCTCGCGTAATAACTTTTCCACTTGACGCACATTTTCGCCTTTATATATCATTAGTTGATATTATACCCGTTAGTTAAGCGCTAAAAAGTGTTGAGGAACTCAGTCGTGGGTTGTTTACACATGCGATTGTTGACCAGTCTCTGAATGTTCGCTGAAAAGCACCGTAACATTTTGAGGGGAAAAAACCCTATAAATATAACTAAAAGTACTCGTGGTTGTTTTTGTATTGATCGCGATGATTTTTGTAGATGTTCATTACAGAGATTAGTTTCAGACGTGTCAGCGCAGGCAGTCCGATGGATACCTATTCAGCGAGGGGCGGTGACAGTGAGCACATGCCTTCCCTTGGAGCTTCGCTATTTGTTGTTCTGGGGCTTTATAAAACGTCCCGCTTTGTCATTGGCTCTATCGGCTGTCTGTCAGTCTCGCACTGTGGTTAAGTATTTAAACGCGTGGGGCTGCTGTGCGCGAGATCACACACACACACACACACACACACTCGTGCGCGAGCGCTCGATAGAGCGAACAATTTTTAATATAATAATTCGTGTTTTCCGGAACGAATTTAGGATGAATAGCTGTATTTCCATTGAAAGTGCATGTCCACTTGTTTTGGCCTCGGTGAGGGGGGATTTGTCGTTTTAAAGTGAACCGTGCGCGTTATTTGAGTGTTCTCTTTTTGCGCACACACTCGCAGCGCGAGAAGCGATCGCGCAGTGTGTATTATTTAGTGTGTTTGTGTGCGTCAGGAGGGAGGAGATTCATTGAGGAATCGCGTTGTGCTGCATTATTCATGAGCTGTGAAGAGTCCCTCCTGGGGGCGTGGTTGTTTACATTGGCTGGGGGAGTCTGCCTGGCTGTGTTATATTAATGTCACATTAGTACATTACCCTAAAGTCTACTGAGCTCTATTTACTCGACAACTTTAGTCAAGTAAGTAACTTCCGTGCACTGTGTGTGTGTTCTGTAGAGTGTGTGTAGTGCTGTAGCATGTGTGTGAGTTGTGACTCTGTTCTGTCATGATGTGGTGGGACTGCAGTGCTAATATTTTGTTTGTATTTCCACCCAGAATCTGTGCTGTCAAACCTCCTCCAGAGGTTCATGGATCCTGACTGTGATGTCCGTACAAAGTGAGCTTCCCAACAGTGGCGAGATGCTGCAGAGGCCAGCCATCCTCCTCCAGGACGCGGGGACCACCGACATGGTGCTAACAGAACTCGCTGGCAATCACATGGCCCGTGACGGCGGGCTCGTTGAGGGGTCCTTACAGATGAAAAACGCTCTTCAGTCACAAGCAGTCGCGCCGCCGCAGCAGAAGCTAAATAGACGGCGTTACAGCGTGAACGTGGGATTCAAACATCCGGGCCAGAGCAAACGCAGGCGGCGCGCTAACTCGGAATGCGACCCCGTGCTACCCACCAACTTCCTGCTGGGTGGGAATATCTTCGATCCCTTAAATCTCAACAGTCTTTTGGATGAGAAGGTCAACAAGGCGCTAAATGCCCAGACACCCAAATCGTCGCCTCTTCCTGTGAAAAACAGAGACCCTGTGGAGATTCTGATCCCAAAGGACATCACAGACCCTCTGAATTTAGGTGGAGATGCGGGCACGGGCGTGTTGCTTTCTCCCGTAAAGAGCAGACGCAGACATCGCAATCGACACCACGGTGCCGTGGTGGTAGGCCTCACTGGGCAGCTCGACCCATCGCACAGCGAGAAGTCAAAGGTCAGCGAGGGGGCGGTTTCAGGCTTGTCGTTCTCTCCCATTAGCACGCCGGGGACAGAGGCCGATGTGTCTGCAGAGAGCACAGTGAAGGAGTCGCCGCGCCCCTATGAGCTCAACACCTCCATCAACTGTAGAGATGAAGTGGTGCAGCCCATACTGCCACGAAGACGGTCCCACCCCTCCTCGTCTAGCTCCGCCCCTCAGACCCAGCCCAGACCCGCCTGCTCTGCTGTTCAGCCGTCCAAACACAGGAAGCGCAGACGAACCAGCAGCCGCTCGGATCGCCTGTCAATCACACCGACTCCGTCCACAAAGCAGACGATCGCAGCGAAAGCACACAGTCAAGCGTTTCACACTCCTGTCGTAGGCGGCGGAGCTTTTCCCTCTGTGACTCGCAGAATCCAACTGAACCCACGCAGACCGCGGCGTAACTTCCAGCACGGCACCTGCAGCCGTTATTACGGTTACCGCACGCCAGCGCTGAACGCCGACCCGAGATTGGCCGTCTTTAGACCCGAGTGGTTTCACGGCAAAAAAGTTCTTGACGTCGGCTGTAACACGGGTCACATCACACTAGCAATCGCCCGACACTGGAGTCCCGCCCACATCATGGGTGTGGATATTGAGGAGGAGCTGGTGCATGCTGCCAGACTGAACCTTCGGCATTTCCTGTCAGAGCTGTGTGGACAGCAGGAGAGCCACAGAACACCGACAGATGTGAGCGGTGAAATAGGTGAAGGGTCAGAGGTGACGGGTGAAGGGTTACCACCGCTGATGAAGCTGGAGCAGGCTCAAGCCTTCCGCAGGTTCCCTCTCTCTTTCACACGCTGCAGAGGACCCATCGCATCTCCTCCCATAATGCGTCACATCCCCGGCCTGTTCCCTTCAAACCTATTCTTCATGCAGGTAACGTGTGTGTGTGATACAGTACTGTGTGTGTGTGTGTGTGTGTGATACAGTACTGTGTGTGTGTGTGTGTGTGTGTGATACAGTACTGTGTGTGTGATACAGTACTGTGTGTGTGTGTGTGTGATACAGTACTGTGTATGTGTGTGTGTGATACAGTACTGTGTGTGTGTGTGTGTGACAGTTCTGTGTGTGTGTGTGTGTGTGTGATACAGTACTGTGTATGTGTGTGTGTGATACAGTACTGTGTGTGTGTGTGTGATACAGTTCTGTGTGTGTGTGTGTGTGTGTGATACAGTACTGTGTATGTGTGTGTGTGATACAGTACTGTGTGTGTGTGTGTGATACAGTTCTGTGTGTGTGTGTGTGTGTGTGATACAGTACTGTGTATGTGTGTGTGTGATACAGTACTGTGTGTGTGTGTGTGATACAGTTCTGTGTGTGTGTGTGTGTGTGTGATACAGTACTGTGTATGTGTGTGTGTGATACAGTACTGTGTGTGTGTGTGTGATACAGTTCTGTGTGTGTGTGTGTGTGTGTGATACAGTACTGTGTATGTGTGTGTGTGATACAGTACTGTGTGTGTGTGTGTGATACAGTTCTGTGTGTGTGTGTGTGTGTGTGATACAGTACTGTGTATGTGTGTGTGTGATACAGTACTGTGTGTGTGTGTGTGATACAGTTCTGTGTGTGTGTGTGTGTGTGTGATACAGTACTGTGTATGTGTGTGTGTGATACAGTACTGTGTGTGTGTGTGTGATACAGTTCTGTGTGTGTGTGTGTGTGTGTGATACAGTACTGTGTATGTGTGTGTGTGATACAGTACTGTGTGTGTGTGTGCGTGCGTGCGTGTGTGTGTGTGTGTCTGTGTGATACAGTACTGTGTGTGCGTGTGCGTGTGCGTGTGTGTGTGTGTGTGTGATACAGTACTGTGTGCGTGCGTGCGTGCGTGTGTGTGCCTGTGTGATACAGTACTGTGTGTGTGTGTGTACACTCTCTCTCTTGCTGTCTGTTCTTGCTGTCAGTGACACCCTCAGAGTGTCAGGTTCGGACATGCTTTTAGAGCATCCCACGTATGAGATGTTGTGACGGGTGGTTGTGTTGTGTACAGGGCAACTATGTGCCAGACAGTGATGCGGCTGTGATGTCACAGCGTGAGGAGTATGATGTCATTCTCTGTCTGAGTTTGACTAAGTGGGTTCATCTGAATTTTGGTGACGCTGGAATCCAGAGACTGTTTCACCGCGTCTACAGACACCTGTTACCTGGAGGACTTCTGATCCTCGAGCCTCAGCCCTGGAGCTCGTACTCCCGCCGCAAAAGACTTACGGTAACGCACGCACGCACGCACGCACACACACACACACCTGGTCATGGTCACATAAGTCAGTCCAGTTGTGTAACAGTGTGTTTTGTGTCTTCAGGAGGTGACACACAGAAACTACAGCAGTATCAGACTCAAGCCGGATGTCACTTAGACTCTATGTGACTCAGATGTGGGGTTCAAACTAGCTACGAGCTTCTGGAAACATCTCAAAACCTCATGGTACTCACACCTGCCTGTCTCTGTGTGTCTCGTTCTTATATTTTGACGAATCTGAATCTAACCTCTGGTTCTGAACTCTGCTGCTTTCACAGGATCTCAGAGGCCGGTTTACTTGTTTCATAAAGGCTCGTCCAATAACAGGAAGTGATATTTCTCAGACAGGAAGAGGAATAGTGTCTGGATGAAATGTGGCGACCTCTAGTGGATGAGTCGAGGTGTTCGTCTGCGTTCGCGATGTGTTTGTGTGGCGGGTTGACAGCTGTTTAGTGTCTCCAGAGTCTGTGTGTGATACTAATACCCAGTAAGTTCCTCTTCCCACTACCACCCGAGCATCTCTGTTGATACAGTACTGTGTATAAGTGTTGTACAGCTGGTTGGGTGGGTGTGTGTAACAGGAACACACGTGTGTGATTTCGTGGCAGGTTTAGTGTGTGATACAGTTCTGTGTGTGTGTGTGTGTGTGTGATACAGTACTGTGTATGTGTGTGTGTGATACAGTACTGTGTGTGTGTGTGTGATACAGTTCTGTGTGTGTGTGTGTGTGTGTGATACAGTACTGTGTATGTGTGTGTGTGATACAGTACTGTGTGTGTGTGTGTGATACAGTTCTGTGTGTGTGTGTGTGTGTGTGATACAGTACTGTGTATGTGTGTGTGTGATACAGTACTGTGTGTGTGTGTGTGATACAGTTCTGTGTGTGTGTGTGTGTGTGTGATACAGTACTGTGTATGTGTGTGTGTGATACAGTACTGTGTGTGTGTGTGTGATACAGTTCTGTGTGTGTGTGTGTGTGTGTGATACAGTACTGTGTATGTGTGTGTGTGATACAGTACTGTGTGTGTGTGTGCGTGCGTGCGTGTGTGTGTGTGTGTCTGTGTGATACAGTACTGTGTGTGCGTGTGCGTGTGCGTGTGTGTGTGTGTGTGTGATACAGTACTGTGTGCGTGCGTGCGTGCGTGTGTGTGCCTGTGTGATACAGTACTGTGTGTGTGTGTGTACACTCTCTCTCTTGCTGTCTGTTCTTGCTGTCAGTGACACCCTCAGAGTGTCAGGTTCGGACATGCTTTTAGAGCATCCCACGTATGAGATGTTGTGACGGGTGGTTGTGTTGTGTACAGGGCAACTATGTGCCAGACAGTGATGCGGCTGTGATGTCACAGCGTGAGGAGTATGATGTCATTCTCTGTCTGAGTTTGACTAAGTGGGTTCATCTGAATTTTGGTGACGCTGGAATCCAGAGACTGTTTCACCGCGTCTACAGACACCTGTTACCTGGAGGACTTCTGATCCTCGAGCCTCAGCCCTGGAGCTCGTACTCCCGCCGCAAAAGACTTACGGTAACGCACGCACGCACGCACGCACACACACACACACCTGGTCATGGTCACATAAGTCAGTCCAGTTGTGTAACAGTGTGTTTTGTGTCTTCAGGAGGTGACACACAGAAACTACAGCAGTATCAGACTCAAGCCGGATCACTTCAGCTCATACTTGACCTCAGATGTGGGGTTCAACTGCTACGAGCTTCTGGAAACATCTCAAAACTCTCATAAAGGTACTCACACCTGCCTGTCTCTGTGTGTCTCGTTCTTATATTTTGTGAATCTGAATCTAACCTCTGGTTCTGAACTCTGCTGCTTTCACAGGATCTCAGAGGCCGGTTTACTTGTTTCATAAAGGCTCGTCCAATAACAGGAAGTGATATTTCTCAGACAGGAAGAGGAAGTGTGTCTGGATGAAGTGTGGCGACCTCTAGTGGATGAGTGGAGGTGTTCGTCTGCGTTCAGCGATGTGTTTTGTGGCGGGTTTGAACAGATTTATTCTCCAGGAGTCTGTGTGTGAACTCCTCCCACAGTTCCTCTGGGCCCACCCTAACCCGCAGCATCACTTAAGTGTCGTCTGTGTGTAACAGGAACACACGTGCACTTTCCTTTAGTGTGTGTCTGGAGGATGACATCATGAGAGCTCTGAAACTCTCTGAAGAAAATTACACAAACTGTTTTTGAGTGACATGTTTAAAATAAACACAGACATGATGTCAACAGAATGTCCTCACGCACACAGTGAAATATCATGACAACTAACTTGACTGCTCCTCAGTAAATAAAAATGTGCGTAAGTCGGTCAAATCTTTTAATGTAGTGTCCTGCACATGTTTGTTTGGGGGGTGATGGGAAATATCATTAGACTGAGAAAAATATATATATTAGACTGATATAAAATCCATGAAATGACCTAGATTGTGCAAGCAATAAAGGAGGAGGTTTTAAGAAGCAAAGTAACAATTATAATACGAATACAAAATAATAAAAGTTGAAATCTAACGAGATGTGTAGAAATAGAAATTGGAATTAAAGTTAGGGTAATTAAGGAAATGAATAAAACAAGGAATTAATACCAGAATTATATAAAAGATAGTCGCTAATGTAGTAAAAGAAACGTGTTAAAGGTGCGGTTATTAACACGCGTGTGACCACCCGCCCATCTCTGATAGCAGTAGAATGAGGGTTCGAGGATAAAATGATAAAAAAACAGAAGTTTAGACGGTATGAAAATCATTCTGTCCATGTCAGCTGTCCTGTAGCTCAGTGCTTAGAGCAGGGACTAGCAACACCAAGGTCATGGGTTTGATCCCAGGGATCGCACGTCCTCAGAAACAAATGTAGATTATAATGCAATGTAAGTGGCTTGGCATAAATCAATCATGGCAAACACATGGAAACTCAACACGTATGTGTTCAAGGTGTGCCGTATGTAGAGAATATTTCCATTCTTGAGGCCTGTGAGTTTGACAGGCAGCAGCAGCAGCATCTGAACTCTGTTTCCCATGAGCACCGCAGCGTTAAAGCTTTAAAGAGATTTAAACTCAGAGGATCAGAGAGCAGACGTGTCCGACAGACGGCTCAGAGGAGACCACGACAGCGCTCAGCGCTGACATGCCTCTCAAGAGAGAAGGTGAGACACATTCTGCTCTTATTCACGTGTGTTTGTGTGTGCTGTACTGCTCGTCCTGTCAGATGTGTTGTCCTGTAACCACTGTCAATCATGCTAACGTGAACGGGGTCAGAGGTCACAGTTACACACATGACCCACCCTGTTACATCGATCTACAAGTGTGTTCGTTGTGTTGGGTATCTATTTTTATACCTATGTATGTGTGTTGTGTATATATTTACGTATGTGTGTGTGTTAGACACAGAGCGTGCTCTGCAGGCGATGGAGGCGTGTCAGTCAGCGTGTGATGAAGGTTTCAGGTGTCGTGCTGAGAGACTTTTAACCATCTTTCAGAGTGACCTGTTTCAGGCTTTACTGGGTGAGCACATACGCACACACGCATGTTGGGTTTCCATGTTTTATGGGGACATTCCATAGACACAATGGTTTTTATACTGTACAAACTGTATCTCATATTCCCTAACCCTAACAATCACACACAACTGTCTGCTCTTTTACATTTTCACAAAAGTTCATTCTGTATGATTTATAAGCTTGTTTCCTCATGGGGACCAAAAAATGTCCCCACAAGGACAAGGATTTTGGATATTGCCATCTTTGTGGGGACATTTTGTCCCCATACCGTAGGGTTTACCCTTCACACACAGACACACACTGATCACTCTCTATATTTAGTGTGTAATCTGACATTGAGAGATTTAAGTGTGTGACTTCACATCAGATTAGACAGATCTCTAGCAGGAAACGCATCACCATGGGGGCCGGTCTTGACATTTTACCTCAGTGTGATTGGTTAATGAGGGTGAATGAAGCTGTCATCAGATCTTTAGACACTTTTAATACACACTCATGCTGCGTCTCTATTCACATACTTATATACTGTGCCCTAAAAGTAAATATTTAGTAAGTTTTTGTTGAGGAAAAGTAGAGCGATTTTAGTGTGTAGAACACAGCATTCACTGAGACACACTAGTGTGAAGTGATTAAACTACAGCTCGTCATCGCATTCCTAGTTTTCTACTCAAATCACTTGTACTTGATTTGTCTGATGTGCGTGTGTTTTCCTTTCACAGATATTCAGGAGTTTTATGAGCTGACGGTGTTTGAGAATCAGTCATTAGGAAGAACACACACACATGGACTGGTAGGTTTGTGTGTGTGTGTGTGTGTGTGTGTGTGTGTGTGTGTGTCTGTCAACCTGCTCAAACACAAACATAAACTCAATGGCTGCGACAGGTTGTTTGTGTTGATGATTTTTGTGATGTGTTCTGAGCTGGCACTACTGAATGAGACATTTGGAGGCGTGTCTCTAAAGGGTGGGCGGAGTCTTCTCCCTGTCATTCTTTCAAAGCTCTCTTGCTCGCCTCTACTGCACACCCAAGCTTTAAGAGAGTGTGGCACTCTGGCTTTGAACTTTGACATGTGTCGTCACGGCACCACTGCTCCACATGCTAACACCCTCTTTCAGTCTCCATGACAACAGCTCTACTGTTGCCAGAGCCGCAGCTGTTTGCTGCCATGGCAACAGTCACCCCTCACGTCTCTCTCCATATTTCTGGTTATGTTTGTATCCATCACCCCCACCCTGTCTGTCTCTCTCTCTCTCTCTCTCTCTCTGTGTGTGCTGTGAGACGGGTGAGTGAGCGCTAGAGGAGGGTCGACAGGCGTAGGGTGAGACGGGGAGGGGGGGATACAGCGCTTCGGTCGCTTCAGTCCTGTCATGGACTGCCTGTGTATAGTGACCACTAAGGTAAGACAGCTGGAGTGTGTGTGTATGTTTAAATGCTGCAGTGTTGTGTCGTGTCACGTCTGTATGTTCAGAGCTGCTGTTGTCTCGAGCTCACTGATTTCTACAGCTGTGTGTGTCTGTGTGTGATCTCACGCTGCAGTTTTATAAAACAATATAACACACAGTGTGTATCTGTGTTTGTCTAGAGGATCATTAAACTGTGACTGCTCTCTGAAGAATCAGTACACATATGTGTGTGTGTGTTATAGTGACAGTTGATATATCAGTGGATATTTGGACATGTTTCATTCTCTGCAGTGGCTGATACATCTTGAATAGTGTATTAGTGTTTGTTTGTTTGTTTGTTTGTTTGTTTGTTTGTATTGTCTGTCAGATCATCATTCACTCTGTACCTCAGTAACTCTTAAAAATGACAGTTTCCCTCCGAACTCAAGTGCTTGTGTCCACAACAATAACAGCTGGTTTGTGTCGGGTGAATGAAATACAAACATTATATAAAAGGTAATAATAATACGTTTGAAGTTCTGTATTTGTCAGCTTAATATCTTCTGTATGTAACTGAACATGATTAATGTATTATCAACATTTCTCACACTGCTCCATCACTACTCTAACAGCAGTTCTGTCATAGAAAATTACGTGAGTGTGTGTGTGTGCGCGAGTGTGTGTGTGTGTGTGTGCGCGCACTGGTTTGACCTACATTATAAGGACGCACAGGCCTTACAAAGCGGTGTGTATTCATGTGTTTGGCGACGCCCCCTTACATTATGAGGACATGCCGATGTCTTTGTAATTCAAAACGTAAAATAAACATACAAAAAAATTGTTTTATTGAAAATGTAAAAGTGCAGAAACTTTTTAATGAGGGTTAGGGGATAGAATATACAGTTTGTGCACTGTAAAATGCATTACGTCTATGGAATGTCCCTGTAAACCACCAATACCAACGTGTTTGTGTGTGTGTGTGTGTGTGTGTGTGTGTGTGTGTGTGTGCGTGTGTGCGTGTGCGTGTGAGTGTGCGTGTGTGCGTGTGTGCGTGTGTGCGTGTGTGCGTGTGTGTGTGTGTGTGTGTGTGAGAGAGAGAGTTGTAAAGACTGCAGTAATTATCTCTCGAAACTCTAAACACAAATCCATAACTTCTCACCTAACTCCCTCAACATCATATTTTCGGGTCCAAATGAAAAACTCAAAACCATTCACACTTGCTGAAAAAGCAAACTGTTCCCCCAAACATGACACACAAGCCGTCAGAAACACTCACACTACAACAGTCTTAGACTCACTTCAAAACACTGTTCCTGAACCTCTTATTGGGATTCAAGAATAGAGTCATGTGACAGCTCAGTGTCTATTACAAATGCAACAATGAGCTTTAGGAAAAAATAAAAGATGACACTACTGTTACTGTAAGTAATCTTAGATAAAAGTGGATAAAGTAGACAAAACATGAAAAGTTCAAAAAACAACATAAACTGGGAATCCAATTGCACAAATATATAAATAAACATGGCATCATCTGCACTTTTGGCCCAGTTTCATTACAGGATGCTTTAGCAATTTCTTGGTCTTTTTTTGTTAGTAGTCATCTCCAAGTTCTGCAAAACTACAGAACATGTAAAAAATGCTATAAAAAACTTGATAATCACAAATTTGAGGGTGTACATGCGCTACAGTTCACTGGAGACATGTCTGTGATATAAAGTGTGTACTGTAATGATACTGTGTGTTTACTGTAGTTTAAAGCCCTGCAGATGATTCTGGGATTGATATGATCCCAAGATTCTGATTGGTGTGTCATCACTTTTGCTTCTGAATGTTTACTGATGGATAAATGTGTGCTATTTGAGTGTACGTCTTGACACTTCAGTTCATTAGTTTGTGTGTTTGTGTTTTCTAAATGAGAACACGCTTCAACCGTTGCAATATGAGGCTGTTTTGTGTGGGGTTTGTACAAGTTGGTGTGTTGTTCTGAGAATAGGTTTGTAGTTGAGAAAATTGTGAATTGTTTCATGAATTGTGTGACAGCAACCATAAGCAACTGCATTGTGTGCATTAGTCAGTGATCCTCAAGATGTTAACTAAATATAAATGAAAGTAAATTGACATTGACATTTATTCATTTGGCAGACGCTTTTATCCAAAGCCACTGACAAGTAGGAGAGCAATGAAACATTTTGTCAACACACTAAACAGTTCCGTTAGTTCACAAGGCCATGCTACTGGAGGATTAAAGCTGGAGCAAGCAAAGGAGAGAATGGACAACAAGATTGATTGTTTTTTAGACAGACAGTTATTGGTAAGTCAATCAATGCGAAACAGGTATGTTTTGAGCTGTTCTTTGAGGAAATGGTGTTTATGTGAAAATGTAAAACTGCAGAAAGGTGTGTGTGTGTGTATAAAGACACACATTCATAAATCTGAAGACCTTCATTTGTTTCTCTTTCATCATCTTTTTTGTGTGGCTGCTGATGTCAGTTGCTATGCAACCATCCTGTCAGAGCCTCATGGTTTCCTTGACAACCAGATGAGCATCTTTCACTGAATGAGAGCAAGCAAGCGTGGGAAAACACTGTCCTACAATGCTCACACGCACACACACACATGTTGGGTTTCCATGTTTTATGGGGACATTCCATAGACACAATAGTTTTTAAACTGTATCTCATATTCCCTCCCCCTAACCCTAACAATCACACACAACTGTCTGCTCTTTTACATTTTCACAAAAGTTCATTCTGTATGATTTATAAGCTTGTTTCCTCATGGGGACCAAAAAATGTCCCCACAAGAATTTAGGATATTGCCATCTTTGTGGGGACATTTTGTCCCCATACCGTAGGGTTTACCCTTCCCACACACACTGTGATCTGATGTCCTCACTCTCGTTGGCTTAAATGAACGAAATCAGTTTTCAATCGTGTGTGTGTGTGTGTGTTTCTAGTGTTTTCTGCATGAATTTGTTCATGTGATGTTTTCCATCATCATGTGTGCGCTGCACTGCAGCTGTGGTGTTACCATGACAGCGGCTCTTGTGTTAGTGCTGCATGTCCCTCTCTGATGACATCATCAGCTCTGCAGTCGAATCTGAGCTGAATGCTGAGCAGCTGTGTGTCGCCCCCATCAGACTAGACCTCAGACAATCCCACAATCCCCTTCAGCACCCACCTGCTCTCTCTCTCTCACTCTCTGTCTCACTCTCTCTCTCTCTCTCTCTCTCTCTCTCTCTCTCTCTCTCTCTCTCTCTCTCTCCCTCTCTCTCTCTCTCTCTCTCTCTCTCTCTCTCTCTCTCTCTCTCTCTCTCTCTCTCTCTCTCTCTCTCTCTCT
>NC_079910.1:347106-351781 GCF_024868665.1 Triplophysa rosa
GCACATCTGACAGCAGTAAAGAATGCAGAACTGTTACACCTCAGTGATGCTGGACACACCACCATCGATGGTATCCATGGTTACACACCACAGATGCATACATCACCTGCCAAGGTAAGAATACACTGATTATGGCAGAGCAGTGCAGTGTTGGCTTGCTCACCGGGAGACTGCATTTATTTATTTATTTATTCATTTATTTATTAGATATTATTTATTATAATGATCTTGCTTGGTCTATAAACACCATGCACTGTGCTGTGTTTTACCTTTCTGTGTTTTTCTTATTTGCTCCTGTAAAGCTGCTTTGGAACAATGCACATTGTGAAAAGCGCTATATAAATAAAATTGAATTGAATTGAATTATGTTTATCGATTGCAAAGCATGTTGATAATCATTTAACCTCTCTAACACTCTTCTGTATGGTATGTTGCAGCCTGTGTTGCTTCCAAGTGGTCACACTCCATACTACGCCACCTCTACTCTGGTAAGGCCATGTCAATGATAACCAATATCTGCTTGTTGCTATGGTAACGTTCGGTCTACATTGAATATTATCACACACATGCTTTCCTGTGACTCAGTGGTTCGAGCATGGCACTAGCAACGCCAAGGTCGTGGGTTCGATTCCCAGGGATTGCACGTCCTCAGAAACAAATGTATAATAGAATGCAATGTAAATTGCTTTAATAAAAGCGTCTGCCAAATGCGTGTGCGTGTGTGTGTGTGTGTGTGTGCGTGCGTGCGTGCGTGCGTGCGTGACAGTGGTGTAGTCCTAACAAAGAAAGTGGTGTACTATACTATATACAACCATAACCCGACCTCAAATGGCCAAAAGACAGGGGTCAGTGTGTTTCTTTGTTTTAGTGACATATGACAATTATTTCAGCATAATTATTCACTTGTGCTTTGAATATGAAGTTATAGAATTGGAAAAAAATAAATTGGCGGAAAAAGATTGGAAAAAACAGGTCTATGCCAGTACTATTGACCACAATACAATATTTTTTACAAAACATCACATCTTTTTAACACATCACATAGGGCTGTCACGATAAACTGACGATAAATATCACGTGATTTATGCACAGCTTTTGAGTGAAGTACGGGAAAATGCTGCTGCATCCGAACGCCTCTCCTGTGGAAACTCCACATACGCACTGCAGAAGAAGACCATGACACCTTCTAGAATCTAGGAAATGCCTATGGACATGTTTTTATCACCGTTACTCAAGCCTCCTCAGGTGTTTTCATGATAATAAAGTATATTTATAATGATCGTGTTTGACGGGTGTTGCTTTTTCAAATGCACGTTATAAGCGACTCAAACTCGCACTGCTTTTAGATCAGCAGCATTTCCTACTGATCCCAGAGCCGTGCTTCACGAACAAGCTACGCATTAAAAAATATCGACACATTGCAAATCGCAGCCAGCTCGATTACAATAGGATTTAGTGGTATCACGATAAATGACCGTGCAGCCCTAACATTACATATACACGATTACCTAAACACATATGCAAGATTTTACAGAATACAGATGTAACTTTGTCATCACTGCCATCTCTGTCAATACTTGTTAATAATATAAGGGGAAGATATGAATGTATGAAGTAAATGTTGTGGTAAAAAACAGACTACATTATTTTAAATGTAGAATAAATGTAACGAGGAGGTTTATAACGACTGTAAAGGGAATGAGGATACAGAGAAAATTAAGGATTCTGACTTAAACAGCGATTTTAAAAAGTAGGGTGATGGAAGTGCTTGTTTCACTTAATCGCGTGTCATTTAAAGAAAGCTAAAAGTTGAGGCAGATATCAAAGATTGGCGATGCGCTGCAATATCATTAAGAGATAAAGCAGCGCTAGAGAACCCGTGACTTCAGTGTCCGGAGGCCAGGAACAGATGAGAGGAGCCACTGCCGGTGAGGGCCCTGTAAAGGTGGAGTAGTTGATTTGGAAAGGTGCTAATTTTAGCCTGCTAGCACTGAAATTATAATCCCACCCTTTATGCGATTCGCTGTCCTCTTTCATGATCCAGACGTTTTTTCGTCACTGCTTTTTCAAAAACGGACTTTTGTTTTGTAGATTTACTTGTCCGTTCCACAGGAAAGTTTGATTGTTGCTGATTGTCTGCCATTCTCCCTACATTGACACGGATGTGAGTGCGCTGGCTGATGACGTATGATGTCTGCGTGAACAGGGTGCGCAGTGGTATGCAAAATACGTTGGCTGAAAATGTAAGCATGACCAGTCACAGCGTTCTGCCAGAACGTTTTGATTGGGCGAACATTTCTTGGTCCGACGCCTTTCACAGACGATATATAATTATAAAAATATTATTTGAGCACTATATTTCTTGATTGCTATCAGGATGTAAAGAAATTTCCAGCCAACATGACAAAAAATGTTTCTGGACAGGATCACCCACCCTGCCTTTAAACCAGCTTTGACTAAAAGTGATCCGTTTGATCAATATTACCTAACGGCTTCGGCGGGACTGACGGGACGAACTTCTCGCTGGCGCGGTGCCAACACTGAAGATGACGCGCTTGACGTAGTTGTCGGAGGCGGGGCCGCGGAAATATTGTGTATTTTCTTAAGAACAGTTAAAGGGAAAGCAACCACAAAAGCAGCTTGGAGACGGAGAACAAGTGGGTATACGCTAATCTAGAACCCCGTGCGTGCGTGTGTGCGTGTGTGTGTGCGTGCGTGCGTGCGTGCGTGTGTGCGCGCCTCAGTCTCTTTCTCTAATAATTTTTAAAGTACTTTACTGTTTTTGCAAACGATATTGACAAAGCATCTACACACACTCAAACTGTTTTGTTTGAGTGGGGTCAGTGTTTCTATGGTCTGTACATGTTTATTATGATTGTGTGAATATTTGCTCATTCTCAGTCACACAGATTGTCCTGCAGTTATTCTGAACTGTTTCAGACCTTATAGACAAAAGAACAGAAATGTATTATAAAAACCTCTCGTTAACATCTCAAAAACATATAAAAATGATTTTTATTTTTTAAACGCATGTATCTATTTTTGCAGATAAACTCTTGAAATATGATGTTGAATTGCGGTTACTATAGTAAAAGCATGGTTAATTCTAATACAAGTACTTGGTAAGAAGATGAAGCCTATCGATGTGCTAAACTCTGATACGTCACTGCACCACCAGCACAGTTTGTTTTTTTTAAATATGAAAAATATAAAAATATGAAAACACAATAAAAATGAGAGTAAGAGAGTGTCTGTGTGTGCACTCGCTCGTGCGTGCGTCTGGGCGCGCGCACCGAGCGCTATGCGCGGAATGGTCTCGCGGCAGCAGCGTCACTCTCCTCGAGCAGCGAGCGTGTGTTTAACGGATTTAACGGATTTTGAAGAATTATTTTGTGAATACTGGATGAAGAAATATATGATGAAACGTCAGTGACACAGAGACGTCGCTTGTCATCTTAATAATCAGCATCAGCGTCATCTCTGTATCTCAGGAGGAATCTCACGATTCTCTCTCAGCTCAGTCTCGATTTCGGACACGCTGTTAGTTCTGGGTTTCTTTGATTCGGTGTCGGTGTGACCGTGTGTGTATGATGTAATTCCGCGGCTCTGACGTCATGTTCGTGTCTGTTTGGTATGCCAAGAAGATGGGCCGAAGATTTATCAGCAACGTGCGCAAAGCCAAGAGACACAGACAGAGAATGATGGTGAGACAGATGTGTGCGTGCGTGTGTGTGTGATACAGACAGAGTGTGACGGTGAGACAGCTGTGTGTGTGTTCCCGTACTATGACACTTACAGTTGGATGTGAGTTACTATGGTAAAGATTTTTGTCTGAGCACTGCATCGTTTCCAAGGTAACCAGTGATGGTGTGATCAGCAGAATGATCACATGAGTCACGTGCAGTAACTATCCAGCGCGCGCGCGTTGGGGAGTTGAGCTGCTCTCTTCAGTTGGACTGCAGGGTTATTCATTAAGAGTTTCAGGTGGTTACACATTGACATGCATGTGGAATCCGTGTATGTTTCATGTGCTGGTTAAAAAACTTCATGTTGACTGTATTCGATTGACAGACTGAAAACAATATTAAAAAGACTTTACACATGAAAATGCATTTCAACACATATCTTCATCATTGTGTAGAGAAACTTGATGTGTTTAACACAGTCTGTGTTTACCGAAGCAAACACAAATCACCTGAACATAGAAAACAACAAAATAACATCAATATTATTAAAAACGAGCTTAACCTCTATGACCTTTCATTTACAACTATTTCACACATCATCAGTTCAAGCAGAAGTATAAACTGTGCTTGAGCAATAAAAACAATGTAATTACTCTACTATCTAAAGCGATGTTGTGTATGACTACTCCTTCACGAAGAGCCCTTCAGTGGTGTAAAACACAGTTTGGAAATTGGCTCAAGATATGTAAAATGCAAGGGCTTATGGGTATTCCTCATGGTCATTTTGTACTGAAAAATGTTCCGTTCACTGCGCTTGAGTTTTCATGCCACAACACAAAAATTGCTAACTTGATTGCTAAGTACAAACAACATGACGGCTTACAGTGTCGAATGCTCACATGATTCAACATTGAGGTCATTGACTGCACATGTGTGTGTGTGTGCGTGCGTGTGCGTGCGTGTGTGTGCGTGTGTGTGTGTGTGTGTGC
>NC_079910.1:352637-355137 GCF_024868665.1 Triplophysa rosa
GAAGGGTAAACCCTACGGTATGGGGACAAAATGTCCCCACAAAGATGGCAATATCCAAAATCCTTGTCCTTGTGGGGACATTTTTTGGTCCCCATGAGGAAACAAGCTTATAAATCATACAGAATGAACTTTTGTGAAAATGTAAAAGAGCAGACAGTTGTGTGTGATTGTTAGGGGTAGGGGTAGGGAATATGAGATACAGTTTGTACAGTATAAAAACCATTGCGTCTATGGAATGTCCCCATAAAACATGGAAACCCAACGTGCGTGTGTGTGTGTGTGTGTGTGTGTCACTGTATAATCACTGCAGCTTCATTTACAGACACAGACTAGATGTTAATTATACAGCAGCTTCTCTCTCTCTCGGGATCATTAGAGGAGTGTTAACTCTTTAATTAGCTTACTATACCTCAGTCATTTAAACAGTCCTAGTGTCCAGATGTGTAAAGAGTACCTGAAAACCATACTTAAGTAAAAGTACAGATACCTTGCAGTGAAAATGACTCCTTTACAAGTTTCAAGTCACCAATTACAAAACAACTTGAGTAAAAGTCTTAATCAAGAAGCCATGTTGAGAAGTTTCAGTAAGTAAGGGAAAAAATGCAGAAGATATACTAGATTCAATGCCCTGTAAATGGTAATATTGCTTCTTCTGTCAGAAACAAACTGCTGCAGAAAAAGTTATGGTGCCATGCAGAATGTGATGTGTAATTGCATTAGTCATTACACATGTAGTGGAGTAAAGAGTACATATACTTGTTCAAAAATGTAGTCAAGTAGAGAGTAAAAGTTGCTAATATCTTTAATACTCAGTACAACTACAAAGTTGGCAAAAAGATACTTAAGTACAGTAACTAATTACATTTACTCCAATACTTTACACCACTGCTAGTGTCAAATGTAGTTTTCTCTGTTGTTGAAATGTTTGAATATGTTAATGATGTCTTGACTTTCTTTAGTGTCTTTTATAACCAAATCCTTCAATAGAATAGAATTATTATAATAGAATGTTACTGACAGTTCAGTGTCAAGGCAGTTATTTCCCAGCATATAAAACTTATATAAACCCTAAATAAATCCACCTAAATCAATATATTCAAAATATCTTTCTGTCTGTCTTTCTCAGATGAACGGTATGGATGGAGATGTTGAATATGAGGAAATCACCTTGGAGAGGGTTTGGATTTTTTTACAACTTTTTTATGATAAGTTATATAAATGTACGTGTACAGTATGTGAACGATGTGCATGTGTGTTCAGGGCAACTCTGGTCTAGGCTTCAGTATAGCCGGTGGGACCGATAATCCTCATGTTGGAGATGATCCCAGTATCTTCATCACTAAAATCATTCCAGGAGGAGCAGCGGCCCAGGACGGCCGACTGAGGTAACACACACACACACACACATGTCTGGTTTATTATCTCTGTGGGGACAGTCCATAGGCGTAATGTTTTGTATACTGTACAAACTGTATATTCTATCCCCTATCCCTAACCCTATCCCTAAACCTAAAGATCATAGAACACTTTTTGCATTTCTAGATTTTTAAAAAATATTGTTCTGTACAATTTATAACCCTTTTGTGCCCGTGAGGACCTCAATTTTGGTCCCCACGGTGACACGACTTCCCATGTGTTGGTGTGTATTCAGGTTTAGGTCCCCACCGGGATATACTCTCAACTCAACTTTATTTATATAGCGCTTTTTACAATTTTCATTGTTACAAAGCAGCTGTACATGAGACACATTGACTATAAGCAAAACAATTAAAGTTGTACCTGCAAAAACAAGAAAAAGGTGAAAACAAAGAAGACAGACATACCCACATACAAAACACTCCACACACACAATATGCACACGTACTAACACACAGACACACACACGGACGCACACACACACGGACGCACACACACACGGACGCACACACACACACACACACACGTACACAGACAAGTATGCGCACACACAAAGACACGCACACACACGCTCAGTGAGAGCACACATTTAAGATAAAGGAGAGAGAAGCACAGGTCAAATATAACAGACTATAAATTCCTATATGCAATATTAATTAAGTAAAACTTTAAAATATACAAACATGAACACACACACACTCACACACTGTGAAACATCATTCAGTATTCTTTAGGGCTGCAACTAACAATTATTTTGATAATCGATTAGTTGGGCGGTTATTTTTTCGACTGGTCGATTAATCGGATAAAAGTTTAATTAGATCTTTTGTTTATTATGACTAAATCAGAGATGGGAAAAGTATACACAACTGAACTCATTTGCCTTCTCCCAAAATGTTGTGGATGTCTCCCTAATTAACACACCTGCTGAGTTGATTCAGGTGTGTCATATTATAAGCAGCCAACAATAGTCTCTCCCAAACGTGGGAGGGATGGGGCGGTTGGCCAAAGAAATATATTTTTGTATCATTTAAAGTGAGATATTTGTCATTCAAATGTAGTGAAGTACAGTAAAGTATCCAGA
>NC_079910.1:360137-380137 GCF_024868665.1 Triplophysa rosa
TCCCCATGTGTTGGTGTGCATTCAGGTTTAGGTCCCCACCGGGATATACAAACATGAACGCACACTCACACACACCTGATATCACCAGTACAGATGTGATTACACACACACACACATTTGGTTTGTACCCAAACATTTATTGTTTTTTTCCAGCGTATTCTTCTCATATGGATATGTCTGATTACCCACAAGGCCTGAGTCCCTCGTCTCCACGGCGATACTCTCCCATCTCTAAAGACTTGCTGCTGGGGGATGAGGTCATCCCCAGGTGAGCACACGCAAACACACATACACAAACATTTGACATTCATGCTAAGCTCTGCTGTGAGGTTAGCGTGTTGTGTTTGTGTGTGGCAGGGAGCCGAGGCGTGTCATCATTCACAGGGGATCCACTGGTCTGGGCTTTAATATCGTGGGAGGTGAGGATGGTGAAGGAATCTTCATCTCCTTCATCTTATCTGGAGGAGCAGCAGATCTGAGCGGAGAGCTGAGGAAAGGAGATCAAATCCTCAGTGTATGTCCAAGCTTAACAATAACACACAACTCCTGATTCTTTACTAATACACATCACACACAACTACATCAGAACACGAACAGCTCATCTCATGTGAAATATCATTGAATGTCTGCAGGTGAATGGTGTGGATCTACGTCATGCCACACATGAGCAGGCCGCAGCAGCGCTGAAGAGTGCAGGACAGACGGTCACCATCATCGCACAATACAGACCTGAGGGTAAGACACACACACGCACACACAACCTGACCTGAAGCTTGTTTTGTGTTCATCACAGCGTAGCAGAGTTTCATTTCAAATGTTGTTACTGTAGTACAGATATGAAACTGATTTCAGAGATACGTGATGAGTGCTAAATGTGTCCTTAAAATAATGTAGCAAAGCTAAAAATAAAGACGAAATGATTTAACAGGCTAACAGAAGAATCTGAGTGAAGTGTGTGTGTGTATAGAGTACAGCAGGTTTGAGGCAAAGATTCACGACCTGCGTGAGCAGCTGATGAACAGCAGTCTGATGTCGGCAGCGGTGTCAATACAGGCCGGCAAGAGAAGCTTTTTCATCAGGTACATGCACGTACACATTTACATTGAGTCATTTAGCAGAGGCTTTTATCCACAGCGACTCACAGAGAGTTCAGGGAGCAGTAAGCCATATGTCACACAGGAGCAATAACACAACAGGTGCTGATACAAAGTTACTGGTTTCAACAAAAGCCAGACCAACACCAGTTGAGAGGAAGAGAGAGGGTTAGTGTGATTTCTGTCGAGTGTTCACAGAAGAGATGGTTTGAAGTAGTTTATGAATGTCGTGAGAGATGTGGTTGACCCGACCGAGTTAGGAAGAGTGTTCCAGCAGGAAGGAGTTGTGAAGGAGAATGAGCGGGAAAGCGATTTACTGCCCTTATGAGAAGGCAACACAAGACGCCGCTGGTTTGCTGAACGCAGGGATCTTGATGGGGTGTAGGAGGGTGTGAAGGTATGTCGGCGCAGATCCGGTGATAGTCCCGTAGGCAAGCATCAGTGACTTGAATCTGAACACACACACGGCTGTCCTCCGGCAGAGGACGATAACTAGTGGTCCTCCATAAAGCTGCATGTTGTTAGAGGTGTCAAACATTCTCTCTCTCTCTCTCTCTCTGTCTGCAGGGCTCTGTTTGACTATGATAAGACGGCAGACTGTGGTTTTCTCTCTCAGGCCGTAGGATTCAGGTTTGGTGATGTTCTGCAGGTGTTTGACTGCACTGAAGAGGAATGGTGGCAGGCTGGAAAACTCTCTCCACATGGAGAACTGGAGGAGACGGGATACATTCCCAGCAAGAGAAGGTGTGTGTGTGTGTGTGTGTGTGTGTGTGTGTGTGTGTTCATGTTTGTATATCCCGGTGGGGACCTAAACCTGAATACACACCAACTCATGGGGACTCGTGTCACTGTGGGAACATAAACTGAGGTCCTCATGGGCACAAAAGCTTATAAATTGTACAGAACGATAATTTTTGAAAAATTATCTAAAAATGCAAAAAGTTTTCTACGATCTTTAGGTGTAGGGGTTGGGTTAGGGATAGGGAATAAAATATATTCAATACAATTTTATTTACTGTATATAGCGCTTTTCACAATGCGCATTGTTCCAAAGCAGCTTTACAGGAACAAATGAGAAAAACAGTCCGGTCAACTTTTACAGAAAGGTAAAACACAGCACAGTGCATGGTGTTTATAGACCAAGCAAGATCATTATAATAAATAATAATTAATATCTAATATCAGCAGTCTCCCGGTGGTTTGATTTCTTGGCTGAAGAGATGTGTCTTTAATCTAGATTTAAATTGGGAGAGTGTGTCTGACCCTGGAATAGTATCGGGAAGGCTATTCCAGAGTTTAGGTGCTACGTATGAGGAAGCTCCGCCCCCTTTGGTGGATTGAGTTATTCTAGGTGTTGAGTTTAGAGATCTTAGAGAGCGTGATGGGTTGTAGTGTGGTAGAAGCTCTGTTATGTAGGTAGGGGCTAAACCGTTTAAGGCTTTATAAGTGTGATTAAAAGAACTTTAAAGTCAATACGATACTTAATGGGTAACCAGTGAAGGGTTGATAATATACAGTTTGTACAGTATACAACTCACTACGCCTATGGACTGTCCCCACAGAGATAATAAAACATACATGTGTGTGTGTGTGTGGCTCTATCTTAAGACATGACAGACAGTGAGAGAACAAATGTGAAAGTCATTCAATTAATTTCTGTAGAGTTGAAAGAAAAGAGTGGCCACGCCTGAAGAGCCGAGACGCCATCAGTGGTGAGTGTGTGTTTGTGTATTTACCATATATATATATATATAGCCTTCCATTATGTGATTTTTAAATCTTTGTGTGTGTGTGTTTCAGGACGCAGTGAATACATTGTGAGCTACGAGACAGTGACACAAGTTGAAGGTGATTTTAGATTTAGAAAATGATGATTGTTGTGTATTAATGAACATTGAGTGCGTTCTGGTATCAGAGAGAAATATGAAGATATACTGTGTGACCTCTCACTGTACAGTTATATATCTGTGTGTAGTGTTGTGTTGACTGTGATGTAATTTCCTGTCTGCAGTGCATTACGCGCGTCCAGTCATTATCCTCGGGCCGAGCAAAGATCGAGTCAATGATGATCTTCTCTCTGAATTCCCAGACAAGTTTGGCTCCTGTGTGCCACGTAAGCCTTGAATCTACAGCCGCTGAGCAGCAAGAGTGAGAAACCTGTGATGTTTTGTGTAAACTAATGAAGAGTCTCTCATTCTTTTTCGACAGACACGACGCGGCCGAAGCGCGACTATGAGGTGGACGGTCGGGATTATCACTTTGTGTTATCTCGTGAACAGATGGAAAAAGACATTCAGAGTCATCGATTCATCGAGGCGGGACAATATAACAGCCATCTGTACGGAACCAGCGTGCAGAGCGTCAGACAGGTCGCAGAACAGGTACAGACACGCAGAGAGAGAGAGAGAGAGAGAGAGAGAGAGAGACAGAGACAGAGAGAGAGAGAGTGAGTGAGTGAGAGAGAGAGAGAGAGAGAGAGAGAGAGAGAGAGAGAGGAGGAGAGTAGTGAGTGAGTGAGTGAGGAGAGAGTGAGTGAGTGAGAGAGTGAGGAGGAGGAGTGAGTGGAGTGAGTGAGTGAGGAGCGAGATGAGTGAGGTGAGTGAGTGAGTGAGTGAGTGAGTGAGTGAGTGAGTGAGTGAGTGAGTGAGTGAGGAGTGAGTGAGTGAGTGAGTGAGTGAGTGAGTGAGTGAGTGAGAGATGAGGAGGTGAGTGAGTGAGTGAGTGAGTGAGTGAGTGAGTGAGTGAGTGAGTGAGTGAGTGAGTGAGTGAGTGAGTGAGTGAGATGAGGAGTGAGTGAGTGAGTGAGTGAGTGAGTGAGTGAGTGAGTGAGTGAGTGAGTGAGTGAGTGAGTGAGTGAGTGAGTGAGTGAGTGAGTGAGTGAGTGAGTGAGTGAGTGAGTGAGTGAGTGAGTGAGTGAGTGAGTGAGTGAGTGAGTGAGTGAGTGAGTGAGTGAGTGAGTGAGTGAGTGAGTGAGTGAGTGAGTGAGTGAGTGAGTGAGTGAGTGAGTGAGTGAGTGAGTGAGTGAGTGAGTGAGTGAGTGAGTGAGTGAGTGAGTGAGTGAGTGAGTGAGTGAGTGAGTGAGTGAGTGAGTGAGTGAGTGAGTGAGTGAGTGAGTGAGTGAGTGAGTGAGTGAGTGAGTGAGTGAGTGAGTGAGTGAGTAGAGTAGAGAGCAGAGAGAGAGAGAGAGAGAGAGAGCAAGAGAGAGTATTTGAGATTTATATAATTTTATAAACTATTTAGATTTTACTTTGAGTATAGATACATGTCAGGTAATCATAACATATCTGTTCAATTGACTTATCCAAGAGTACACTGAATGTCTTATAAATGTGATAACATTAAATCTTCGATAATAATTAAAACTTCAGAGGTGGGTAGTAACGCGCTACATTTACTTCGTTACATTTACTTGAGTAACATTTTGGAAAATATGTACTTTTTAAGTAAAATTAAAAGTGTGTACTTTTACTCTTACTTGAGTAAATTTCTAATAGAAAATCTGTACTTTTACTTCGTTACATAACTTACATTGCGTGACGTTCCTTCGTTCCTTCATTTTAAAATATGCTTTTTAAAACGCGTTGTTTATTTCAAGGTTGTCGTCTCTTTTTACGGGCATTCCCGAGTGATCGATTCTTTTGAGTCGATTCTTTTGAAAGCATTAATTGAACAATGGGCAAAACCATTTGAATAGGCTAATGAATCAGTTCAAATGATTTGTTCAGTTCGCAGCACGACTGAATCATCTGAACAGGATTACTCACTCCTCGTAGCGCGAAACTTAAGAACACGCAGAACACAAAGAGCGTTGGATGAAGTGGATATTAATCTATATCTATACAATCAAAACTGCAAATGTGTCATATACGTGAATGCATATACACTCAGACACAGCAACATGCGCGTTACCTGTCAGACACAGAGACGTGGGCTTGCAGAAATATACATTTGAAGAACAGAAGGAAGAAAACTTGTTGATGGGCGTGTGGTTCACTGTTTACTGTTTGTTTACAAGTAAGAGCGTTTCACAACACACACGTGACACAACACGAGAAAACATGAGCTTTGTTCAAAAATGTGTATTTCATTTAAGAGAGCACTGCAGATGTTCTAGATCATCTTAGGAAATGCTCTGAGTTTAGTTCATGCTTTAGTTTGACATGGTCTATTATTCTAAATAAGTTGTGTAAACTACATTGACATCAGGACTAGATGAAATTTACAGAAATGCTTGTCTCTTCTGTGTTTGTCTATTCTTTAGTCTCTCTAGAATATTGCAAAGATATCTGCTTATGATAATTAAAAATATTGATTAAAATGTAATATTAAAATATTGGCGTTAATATTAACTTTATGTAGTAGGCCTATATAATCAGATACAAAGTAACTAAGTAACTAGCTACTTGAGTAGTTTTTTCATTGCATACTTTTTTACTTTTACTCAAGTAAATTTTAAAATAGTGACTTTTACTTTTTCTTGAGTAACAATTTCTCAAGTTACTTGTACTTTTACTTGAGTAAAGATTTTGGCTACTCTACCCACCTCTGCACACCATATTTCAATAAAACTCTGGACATTGTTTACAACATTATAATACACATACTCCACTTTAAGACTTCCTGCCACTAATCCCCTAAACATTAATTCAGAATCCGTACTTGCAAAAAGTAAGCCCTTATTTTTTCTAGTCTTCCATACTGCCAATTTTACTGTCCCAATCAAATAACTCAATAAACACACTTTTTTACTCATCGAAAATCCATACTTTAACCCTTCGATGAACACTTTATCTGAAAAATCCTCATTAAAACCCCTGAACAATTCCTTAAGAAGGTTAAAAAGGCCTAGAAGTCTAGCACATCTTAAAAATAAATGCTCCAAATCCTCTTCTTCCCCACAGAACCTACATTCCCCACCCACTGCTGGATTCAAGTGTGCTACATGTCTGTCTGTAGCTATTGCCCTGTGAATAATCCTCCACTGTAGATCAGCTGTTCGCTTCTCCACCGGAGGCTTATACAGGGTTCTCCACCGGTCCCTTACGAGAAAGTCTGGAGTTAACAGTCCTGGCCATCCAGAGGCTTTTACTCCCTTAAGTGATTCCTGATGAGTAACCTTTACTGTGGTATGATATATGGCCTTCTTTGATGTAGATTAGAAAAAGTCTATTTGAGGAACCTCAAAGGACAAAATTGAACCAGCGTCTTCACCCTCCAGATCTTCGTTACTTGCGGGTGCAATTTTAATGTTAGGGAATGCAATCATATCATTTTCTTTTCTTGCAATGGTCTCTCTGTAGCTGCTTGGTATTACATTAAAAATCTCTTCCATCAGCTTTGCTGTGAGTCTTGATGATCATAATCCTGTCACCTCTTTGAGGTTCTCTACTGATCGCCATCCATTATAGTCCAAGAGATGCCCCAGTTTTATAATTTTATTCCTTATTAAGCATGTTCGTATACTCACAGAAGATAACATCCTTGTCTGTATCAGTGGATTGAAAAACAAAGGTTCTTCAGTAACCCAATGTCCTTGAGGATCAATGTCCCTCTCTGCTTTAAAAACAGTTCTCCATGCCTTCAACATAGACTTGTAAAATGGTGTAATCTCACACAAGCTCACCTCCTCCAGTTTTATTAGGAATAAATGTTTATCCAACCCTAGTCCTCCTACTTTCTGTAACAAAGCACAAGCAGTTTGGGCCCAAGTCAAATCCTTATGGTACAGGAGTCTCTGTGCTGCTGAAAGCACGGGTATGACTCCTCACATCCACCAGACCCTGTCCTCCTTCCTGGACAGGTAGATACAGTGCAGCTGCTCGGATCCAGTGCTGCCTGCTCCAGAAGAAATCCACTAATGCTCTCTGTATACGGCAAATCAGTTCATCAGGTGGCTCCATGACCATCATCCTGTGCCACAGCGTAGAGGCAGTTAGATTGTTAACAACCAAAACTCTCCCTCTATACGACATCTGTGGTAATAGCCATTTCCATTTAGACAATCGAGCAATTACTTTCTCCAACATACCCTCCCAATTTTTTTCCTGAAATTGGTTATTCCCTAAATATACACCTAAAACTTTCAACCCTTCCCTACCCCATTTCAACCCACCAGGAAGCTTTGGAGGTCCTTTTCTCGTCCACTCTCCAATAATAAAACCCTCACTTTTCCCCCAGTTTAATCTAGCTGAGGATGCCTTTTCATATTGTTCAATATTCTTAGTTAAAACTGTAACATCATCTTGGCCTGTAATAAAAACCGTAACATCATCAGCATAAGCCGACACGGACACCATAGAACTTATGTCTCCATTTGGAATCAAGACTCAGGACATTAAGACATTAAGATTTCTCCTTAACCTGCACAAACGAGGTTCAATCACAAGGCTATATAGTTGTCCTGAAAGTGGACAGCCTTGCCTGATTCCTCTAAAAACAGGTATTGGTGCGCTTAAAACACCACCAGCTTTCACAAGAACAAATGCATTTGAATACAACAACTGAATATATTAAATATATGCATCACCAAAACCAAAATTCCTTGAAACATTAAAGAGATAACCATGGTCAACTCTATCAAATGCTTTCTCTTGATCTAAAGAAAGAACTCCAATTTCATAGTTATTTAACTGACTTATTTCCATAACATCACGTAGTAAAAAAATATGGTCCATTATAGACCTTTCAGGAATGCAGTATGTCTGTTCCTTCTGCACCAATAAACTTAGATAACCCTTTAGTCTGTTAGCTAAACATTTTGAGAATATTTTATAGTCAACACACAGTAATGACACCGGTCTCCAATTCTTTAGAAGACCTAGATCTCCTTTTTTTGGAAGTAAGGAAAGTACTGCCCTACTACAGCTTATCGGAAATCTCTTACTTTGGCAACATTCAGACAGTACCTCATAAACATCTTCTCCTAAAACACTCCAAAAATGTTGATAGAACCCCGCAGTCAATCCATCAATTCAGAATCAGAAGAGCTTTATTGCCAAGTGTGCTTGCACACACAAGGAATTTTCTTTGGTGTTGGACGCTTCTAGTACAGACATTCAACACAATGACAATACAATATAAAACGATTTACAGTCTAAAAGATTCTAAAATATGCATATATAAAATAAAGACTATTTTTTACAGAAAATGGCGGATAATAACATATAAGAGACATTGTACAGGGTAGTATATAGTAGAATATACATATGAACAGATTGTATGTACACTTGTGCAAATGGATAATGTAGTAAGTAGAGGTAGTGTTATATACATGTAGAAATAAAATGCAGATATAATAAGGCACTATAGTGCACACTATAGGAGTAGTGGAAGTGGAATATTGCTCTTAAGGAGCAGTTATGTGTTTAGGAGGGAGATTGCCCGGGGGAAGAAGCTGCTTCTGTGTCTGGAAGTCCTGGTGTTTGGTGCTCTAAAGCGCCGGCCAGAGGGCAACAGTTCAAAAAGTTTGTGTGCTGGGTGTGTGGAGTCAATGATGATTTTTCTTGCCCTGTTTTTCACTCTGGAATCGTACAGGTCCTGAAGTGTGGGCAGAGGAGCACCAATAATCTTCTCAGCACTACGAACTGTCCGTTGTAGTCTTCGTAGGTCTGATTTGGTGGCCGAGCCATACCAAACAGCAATTGAAGTGCACAGAACAGATTCGATGACCACTGAGTAGAACTGGGTCAGTAGCTCCTGTGGTAGGTTGAACTTCCTCAATTGACGGAGGAAGTATAACATCTGCTGGGCCTTCTTTACAATGGAGTCTATGTGGGACTCCCACTTCAGATTTTTTAGATTTTTTTTTAGATTTAGATTCAATTTATTGTCATTGCACATGTACGAAGGTACAAGGCAACGAAATGTGACCTCTGCATTTAACCCATCCAGAGAGTAGTGAACACACGTACCCCCGGAGCAGTGGGCAGCTATCACTGCAGCGCCCGGGGAGCAAGTAGGGGTAAGGTGACTTGCTCAAGGGCACCTCAGTTGTTACCCGCCGGCCCTGGGAATCGAACCGGCAACCTTCTGGTCACGAGTCCGACTCTCTAACCATTAGGCCACAACTGCCCTTCAGGTCCTGAGAGATGGTGGAGCCCAGGAACCTGAAGGACTCCACAGTATCCACAGCGCTGTCCAGGTTGGTGAGGGGAGGAAGTGATGGAGGGTTCCTTCTGAAATCCACTATCATCTCCATTGTCTTGAATGCATGCAGCTCTAGGTTGTTTTGACTACACCAGGCAGCCAGCTGAGCAACCTCCTTTCTGTAAGCAGATTCATCACCGTCTTGAATAAGGCCAATGACTGTGGTGTCATCTGCAAACTTCAGGAGTTTGACAGAAGGGTCTGTAGAGGTGCATTCGTTTGTGTAGAGTGAAAATAGCAGTGGAGAAAGAACACATCCTTGAGGAGCTCCGGTGCTGATGGTACATGTGCTGGATTTAAATTTTCCCAACCTCACTAGCTGCTGCCTGTTCGACAGGAAGTTAATAATCCACTGACAGGTAGAGGTTGGCACAGAGAGCTGGGTAAGCTTGGGCAGGAGGAGGTCCGGGATAATGGTGTTGAAGGCAGAGCTGAAGTCTACAAACAGGATCCTGATGTAAGTCCCTGGTCTGTCTAGGTGTTGTAGGATGTAATGCAGTCCCATGTTTACTGCATCGTCCACAGACCTGTTTGTTCGGTAAGCAAACTGGAGGGGATCAAGAAGTGGTCTGGTGATGTCGTTCAGGTGGGCCAGTATAAGTCTCTCAAATGACTTCATGACCACAGATGTTAAAGCAACAGGCCTGTAGTCATTAAGTCCAGAGATTTTGGGTTTCTTCTGTACAGGGATGATGGTGGAGCGTTTGAAGCATGAAGGGACTTCACACTGCTCCAAAGATCTGTTAAAAATATTAGTGAAGATGGGCGACAGCTGCTCCGCACAGACTTTCAGGCAGGAGGGAGAGACATTGTCTGGGCCTGGTGCTTTTCTGATCTTTTGTTTGCGGAAAAGCTGGCAAACATCCTCTTCGCAGATCTTAAGTGCAGGTTGAGTGTCAAGAGGAGGTGTTAATGATATAGCAGAGATAGGGTCAGGGCGGGTGTGGAGGGTGAGACTCTGCATTTCAAAACGACAATAGAAGTCGTTCAGGTCGTCAGCCAGTCGTTGATTACCCACAGACTGAGGGGATGATGGCTTGTAGTTGGTAATGTCTTTCAGGCCTTTCCACACTGATGCAGGGTCGTTGGCTGAAAACTGGTTCTTCAGCTTTTCAGAGTAGCTTCTCTTAGCTGCTCTTATCTCCTTTGTCAGTGTGTTTTTGGCCTGATTATACAAGACTTTGTCCCCACTTCTGTAAGCATCTTCTTTGGCCTTTCTGGGAATTCCTGGGGATCTACCCTTGGACAACTGCTGCATTGCCTCTGTCAGCTCTTGAAAAGTAATGTTATTATCCAGAGCCTTTTTCAGCTCACTGTCAAGTTTAGTAGTAGTAGTAGTTCATCAGCACTTTCAGTCTTACAGTATTAAGAAGTATATAGTTGTGAATAAAAATCCACCGCCAACTTCCTTATTTCTACAGGATCTGTTGTTATAGAACCATGATGCCGACGAAGATGATACATTTGTTTCCGTGTTGTACTTTTCTTTTCAAGATTAAAAAAGAAAGTGCTTGGAGTGTCCATGTCTTTAATAGAGCAAAATCTTGCCCTTATTAACGCTGTTTTTATTTGTTCTTGTAGAAAAGTTCCAAGCTCTCTCCTTTTCCTTTGTAAGGCATCATCATGCACAAGTTCATTATTATAAAAACATTCCTTTTCTAAAAGTTCAATGTCTCTTTGTTGTCAGGATCCTGTCCTTCCTGTCCTGAGTTTTCGAGCCTTGTGGACAGGGTCGTGACAGTACCATGTCTTGTGTGTGTTATGTCTTGTTTGGAGACACGTGTGGGTATGTTTTGACATTTCGGCGCGTGTCGTCCTGTTTTTCGTTTAGCTCCGCCCCCTTGTTTCTCCGTTTAGTGTCCCATTATTGTTTCATCTCCCTCACCTGCCCCTTTACCTTCCCACCAGACTCCATTAATGTTGAGCCTTGTCACCTGTCCTTCACCATCCCTGTATCATTTTCCCTCGTCAGTGGTTCCCTTTATAAATCCTGTGTGTATTCCCAGTCCTGGTCGTTGCTTTGTTCTTTGTACGTGCGTTTTAGTCGGACCCTACTGTCCGATTCCTGTGGATTACGTTTTCCTGTGGATTTCCCTTTCCCTGTGGATTTATTATTTTGGATTACCTGTCGGATTATCGTGTTCCCTTCGTGTTGGACTTATTATTTACATTCTCCTTGGACCTTGTTTTTTTTCCCTTGTGGAAGTTTAGTTTTTGATTCTCGTTTTATTAGTTGTGTTTTCCCCATTGTGGGTTTTTTGTTTGTCTTATTAATAAAAGTATTTTTGTTAACCCTTAAACTGCCTGCGTTTGGGTTCTGTCTCGTCTCGTTCCATGACATTTGTAGTCTTTCCACAGTTTCCTTTACCACTGATCCAATACATGATGAATAATTCTGACAAAAAATCCTTATGTTCACTTTACCCACATCCCTCCACTGACTGAGATTTTCAAATGATTCCTTCTTCGTTTTCCATTTCTTCCAGAACAAATCAAATAAATCACAAAAATTAACATCTTATAATAATTTAGCATTAAAATGCCAATAATAAGTACATTTTGACATACGTTTAAAATGAAAATCAAAAATAACCATGTGATGGTCTGAAAAACTGTTCAAAATGGAAAGCCTTCATCACCCTATTATTCCATAATTTACCCAAATAAAATCTATCTAGTCTTGCACCACAAACTCTATTATCAGTTACTTTAAGCCAAGTATTTTGTCTAGCTTTTTGATTGATCATTCTCCATCTAGTAATTCAAATTCATTCAATACATTTGTCAACACATTACTAGATCGACTATCTGGCTCTTCACCATTTCTATCAATTATAAAATCTGTGGTGCAATTCCAATCTCCTCCCAAAACAATACATTCATTACTATTAAGTGTCCGAATTTCCCTTCTCATTTTCATACAAAAAATCCATCCTTTCAACCCCATTATTGGGGGCATAAACATTAATTAAAATAAATACCATTTCTCCAACCTCTATTTTAGTTAACAACATTCTACCTTTTACAACCTCATTTACAGTTAAGATTTTAACATTTATATTCTTAGAAAATAAAATTGCTACTCCTGCGCTATTGTTTGCCCCATGACTTAAAATGAGCTTCCCCTCCCACCACATATTCCATTCATTTTCATTATCAGTATTAGTATGGGTTTCTTGAATAAAAGCTACATCAACCCGATTAATTTGGAAAAACTCTGAGATCATTGCTAACTTATTCCTATCTCTACCTCCATTTATGTTTAAAGATCCCACCCTCAAATACCCCATAATAAAGAGGAAAGGAAAGAGACAGTACAGGAACAAACGTAACTCACAAAGTTTAGAAACCACCATGTGCATTTTTTTCATTTTACTTTTTTCCTCCAAAGCACGCTTTTTTTCCTTCCTTAAATTTGTTACCATTTTTTTCAAACGAAATCTCTTTTTTTTACTTAATGCCTCGTAACTGGCCGTTCTCTGTAGCAATCCCACTGACCCAATAAATTTTTCTATATCCGGAAAAGAATCTTTGACCTTCACTGTTTTTCCAAACGTTGCATCCAAAAACGTATTAATTTCCTGTAATGTGTACGTATCATCTAAAACCTGTGAACCTATCTCAGAAATATCAGAAACTGAATCATCATCTCCCATCTCTTCCTCCTCAGACATTTCAACACATTCAGATGTCCCTGCCACTTCATCATATACACTTCCATTAATCTCAGCCTTTTTACTTTGTTCAGACAAGCCATGTTCCTCATCTTTCTCAAGCTCATTATCATCACCATCATCATTAACAACATCATCAGTTTGAGTAACACTTTGAGCTTGACCATCACTCGATTCTCCAGTGTGCAACTGTGATACAGTATCGTGTCCATTTCCTACATCAGCAGCGTCACTAGGACCTGCAACTTCTTCATTGCTCTGGGCTTTATGTGGGCTCTTCATCCTTTTATGTCCCACATCTCCACACTCAAAACATCTCATACTGCCAGAGCTTGCGTAAATCATGTACGCCTTACCTTCATGCCATACTCTAAAAGAAACATCCAACTCTGGCTCATTCAAAAACATGAACACCTGCCTCCTAAACGACATAACATGCTTTAATGCTGCATTTCTACAGCAAAGTGGAACCATTTCGATTGCGCTAGCAAACTTTCCATAACGAACTAATCCCCGCTCGATTTCATCATTACGAATGAATGGGGGCACGTTCGCGATAGTTATACGTGTCGTCGGCGCAACCAGCGGGGAAACATTAATAAAAACGCCACTTACCGCAATTCCGCTGACAACTAGGCGATTAACTAACTCTTCCTCCTTTACAAAAACCACAACTGCCTTGTTCATCCTTGATGCCGAAGAAATGTTTTCAAAACCAATCTGTTCTGTTCTGTCCGCCATTAACACACTGCAAAAAACGAGACACGCACATACGGACGATGTTTGATGGAAAAACCAGATGTTTGAAAGTGTGTCAGACGATGAGAAAGTGGCGTGTGTGTTAGGAGAACACAAGGATGCTGTGTGTTAGCTGTCTGTCACAACACAAGAGAAAACAATCAATCTGCTCTGACCTGATGTGTCCAATATCTACACAACATTATATTATTATAGCCCTTTATTCTAATACTTACATCTATATTTTGATCTTGTAAACTCATATTTACATATATTATCAACCACTTTAAGTTGCACTACATACATAAACACTTTATTTTATTTTATTATTATAATTATCTTTCTTTTCGTTTGTTACATATGTGTACGCAGCCCAGCTGGAGATGCTTTGGCAATACCAATGTACACTTTGTCATGCTAATAAAGGGCCCTTACATTGAAATTGAGAGAGAGAGAAACTCACGAGCTGTGTGTGCGTGTGTGTGTGTGTGTGTGTGTGCGTGCATGCGTGTGTGCGTGTGTGTGTGTGTGTGCGCGTGCGTGTGCGTTTGTGTGTGTGTGTGTGTGTGTGAAGGGTAAACCCTACGGTATGGGCACAAAATGTCCCCACAAAGATGGCAATATCCAAAACCCTTGTCCTTGTGGGGACATTTTTTGGTCCTCATGAGGAAACAAGCTTATAAATCATACAGAATGAACTTTTGTGAAAATGTAAAAGAGCAGACAGTTGTGTGTGATTGTTAGGGGTAGGGGGAGGGAATATGAGATACAGTTTGTACAGTATAAAAACCATTGTGTCTATGGAATGTCCCCATAAAACATGGAATCCCAACATGTGTGTGTGTGTGTGTGTGTGTGTGTGTGTGTGTTGGTCAGCAGGGGAAACACTGTGTCCTGGATGTCTCTGCTAATGCTGTCAGACGGTTACAGGCTGCACAACTTCATCCAATCGCCATCTTTATAAGACCCTCGTCCCTGCACAACGTACTGTGAGTCACTGTGTGTTTTCTGTGATGGTTAGGTGTCCTCTTAAAACACACATGTATGTGTGTAATGTGTATCTGACCGCTGTGTTTCAGAGATATAAACAAGCGTTTGACGGAGGATCAGGCACGGAGAGCTCTAGACCGAGCTGTCAAACTGGAGCAAGACTTCATCGAGTGCTTCACAGGTGAGAGATTCTCAGCTCATCAGTCTGATCTCATCATCTCCACAACACGTCTAATGTTCACTGTATGGAGAAAAGTGTCCAAATATATTCATGCTATAGTGCTTCAATATCATAAGAAAGTCTTTAGTTCTCATTGTTGTTGTAACAGTTTTGGATGGATGTGTGTTGTTGTGAAATGTCTGTGTAAAGGTCATGGATGGGTTTGTGTGTTTGACTCAAAGGTGTTCAGCTCTGTGTTCATTGTCATGAAAAGAAAAGCAGTGTCAAACTATTCTTTAGAAGGGAACATCCCAATACTTTTCTCCATATAGTGTATCTGGTGTGTGTCAATGATCACAATCATTGCGAATGAAGTTCTTGTGAATAAATGCTGGTTGTGTAGCTGGCGATGAAGTTTTGAGTTTTTCAGAGTAAAATGATTTCGCACTTATCAGAAAACCAAAGGAAATCATTTCTGTTATCATTATCATTCAGTTCTTGAATTTATTTCATCCCTGTCTGGATTGTGTTATCAGTGAAGTTACTTACAATTGTTGTGTTGATATGATTGTGTGTGTTTGTGTGTAGCGGTTGTGGAAGGTGACAACTTCGAGGAGGTTTATCATCGTATAAAGACAGAGATCGAGGAACAGTCTGGACCGTATATCTGGATACCAGCAAGAGAGAGACTGTAAACACACACACACACACACACACACACACACACATGAAGACGGTGTGTCATGTGACTCTTTCAGTGCTAACAGACCTGTGACCTGAGAACTGTTGATCAACAGACACCAACACAACACTGTAACACACCCGCTCATCTGTGTGTGTGTGTGAGAGAACATCAGCCGCAACACATGTGACGTGATGATGATGCAGGTGTTTGTGTGGGTTGTTTCCATGGCAACTGTGAGCTCAGTGAGTGCAGCACAATGTCTGAGGCAATATAGACCTGACACATGAGCACTGCGCACTTTAACAACACACACACGTACACACACACACATGGACACTCTCTTACACACACAAAACACTGACTCTCGTGTGTGTGTGTGTGTATCTCTATAGGGCTACTGTTTACATATAATAAAACTCTTTAAACTGCACAGGGAGAGAGACGAGTGTGTGTGTGATTTCAGTACATTAGATTTATTCTTTTAGTGATGAAGAGGCTGGTGTGGTTTGCAAATCATTTGATGATTAATTTGTGTGTGCGTGTGCGTATGTAGTGTTGACTATTAATAATATTATTCTCTATGAATATTCTACAGCTGTACATACCAACTCAGATTATCAACCAATGGGGCTTTAAACACATGAACACACACACACACACACACACACACAAATGAACTCTTTGTGTCCATACAAACAATCATCACACATACACAACACTTCCTCTACCCATAATGCACTGCTCTCAAACATTCAACCAAAGGCTTCTTCTGCTTTAGTTTGAGTGCACCTGTTTTCACACACATCTCTCATGCATTATATGAAAGAAATGAATTAATACTTATATTTACTGTTGCGCTCTAAAGTACTGACATGATCAAATCATTAAAGTCTTTTAATTTTCCACAGGACGACTCTGTTTTCAGGTGTTTCTTCTGTCATCAGTGTGTGTGTTGTCACTGTAACATAACCAGCAGGGGTTAGGAGGCTGTGTGTGTGTGTGTGTGTGTGTGTGTGTGCGTGCGTGCGTGCGTGCGTGCGTGCGTGCGTGCGTGCGTGCGTGCGTGAGTGCGTGCGTGCGTGCGTGCGTGCGTGTGTGAGCCGTTGTTTAAGAATAATGCCTACAGACTGAAGAATTGTTGAAAAATCCACATCTGCCAATTTTAAACACAAAACCCCAACTGTACTTAGTTTCAACAAAACAACACAATTGACACCGTTCATTGCGTGTTGTTGTTGAGCATCATGTTGTGTGTTTTGTGATAGTTTTGTACGAGTCTGCAGAAGATGCTGGAGGAGAGTCACTGAACACTGTCATCAGACATCGTGCGCGTGACATGCAGTTTACATTCTCAACACGTGGTGGCAGCACGAGATTATAAGACGTGACTAAGTGACCAATGACGCCTTCAGGGTGTTTAGTGTCAAGTTTGTTTTATTACTGCTAATAATAAACCGGTTATCAATTTTTGTGGGACCCAAATATAAATTTTCAGAAGTGAAAAAGAAATTCTTGTTTCATAATGATATTGAAAAGTCCATTATAAAAACTGAATTAATCTTTTTCAAGACTCAAAGCAAATAAGCAATACAAACAGTATAACCATTATTATCAAAACTAAAGCGTATAACCATTATATACAATTGAGGGGTATAAACAGCAGTGCAACAGCAAGTGAAATGTTAAAACGGAAGGAACAAAAGAACTCTTGTAAGGGACGTGCAATGCTCATATATCTCTGTTGAGCCATTGCAGTAATATTAAAGTAGTGCAGGAGGTGAGTATTGAACCAGTATAGGCAGAAAAGTGTAATGGCATGCTACAATGCATCTGTAAACATGTTTATGAAGGGGATGATATGGATAGTAAGTTATCAAGTTCTTAAATCTGATTGTGCGTGAGTCTATGGCTTCATAACATCTGCCTGATGGGAAGAGTTTAAAGAGATGATAGCCGGGGGTGTGGAGTCCTTGCAGATGCTTGTTGCCTCTCTGAGACACTGTGTCGTGCTTTTATCAGAGTCCTTTATATTCACTTTAAGTTTATACCACTATACACGTTTGAACACGCTTTGTTTCAAAGTGGAAAAAACAACCTAAACAAATAGACATCAAATAAAACGAGAATAATATTTAACATTATTAGAAATAGTAAGTAACCAAAGAAATCATATGGTATTATTTACTTCTTATCTACAACACTGCTTTTATGTCTAAAGGAAAAAGCAAGTCTAGTGACAATGAAATATTTTGTTAATATCTACTTAATGAATATTTAAAAGTAGTTTAATTAAATTAGAATGAATGAAAATAAGAAAGTCAAAAGAAATGTTCTCGTATCATTTTATCAAGCAGCTTCTTGAGGTCTCAGCCTGAGATGAGGGTCTATACCTTCCACTTTCGTCAGAAACATGTTTCACTGTTCTTCCCTCATCGAATCCCGTAAGATGTTTTATGTGACGGTATGTGTGTTTGTATGATTGTATGTTTGATGCTGTGACACACATGGTTGTGTTTCTGCTCATCTCACATGTCTAGTGAGGTCACGAGTGAAGAATTCTGCCATCATATCAAACATATCATCTCTCAACCGTGTGTGTGTGTGTGTGTGTGTGTCAGCAGGAAGTGGACTGTGCCCTTAAGAGCGTGTGGTGGGGGGAGGAGTCAGAGGTGAGAGCACTGTTCCTGTGTTATGATGTCATGAGGGCCACTAGAGCGGGTGTGGTGTTAACAGACATCTCCATGCTGGCCTCCGGGGGCTTCTATTGTCTGTGTGTGTGTGTGGGGGGGGGGGTCACAACATGCAGGGATTTATGGAACATCTGAGAGAGATTTGACACGTGTCATGTTCAGAGCTGTTTCCAAATAAACCAGAAAGAAAATGATCTTGACATGTTTTCGTCATGATGAATCGATTCATATCAGATCAGCGTTACTTCTTGACTGAATTCTCCAGCTTTCTCTTGCTCATAAATAAAGTCGGTGATGTCCAGATTCCAAACTTCTGTGCGAGAAACAGACAGTGTCGGGGTCAGTGTGATGTTTTCTGTGAAGCGTATGACATTCAGTGAGTGAAACAGAAGTGCAAAGGGAAATAATGGGGTGTAAAAAGCAGCACTAGTGTGATGCATCTTTACAACGTTTCTAACACCTCTGAGAACGACTTCAGGTGTGACCGTCACATCTGATCCATCAGAAGTCTCGTGTGCGTCTCGGAGATTTCTCATGAGGAGAAAAAGAGTCTGTCATGAGAGTTTGAGAAGAGATGTCAACAACTGAGCTCAGATGTGTCTCGTCTGCAATCAAAAGTCAATATTAGTGAAGATCTCAATGTGAACTCAAACATTTCTCATCACATTACAACCTACATTCATTCACACCTCCAGACTCTTCATGGGTTTATTACACGCTCATTTCATGTCTGCTGCTGGAGAAACACACCAGACTGAGCTATGAAAGAGCGACACCTGAGCAAGAACATTTAAGAAATGGAGGAAAAACATGTCTATGAAATAATGAATCTGCTTCAGTTTGATGCGTGTCGGTGTTGTGAAATGGTGAAGAAATCACAGCTAACATGAACGTTTCTTCAATTCAGTCATGATCTTATTGTGTGTGTATTTAAGACACAGCTGTCTCTATTTCTGTCATTTTTCACATTCATGTTTGTAACATTGAGTCACTTCAACTTGAGTTCTTCATTTGAATCCGTTCATGTAAACGATTAAATAGCTTTAGAAGTGGCTTTAGTAAGACAAAGCTGTCAAATGTCCATAAATGAATATTCACATGTGTTTGAAAGGAGAAACACTTTCATTTAGTTGTGTGACGTTGTGTTTTATTTGACAGCAGAATGACATGAGATGACACATGTTGTGTTTTATCGGTGTATAGACAGACTGTGATGATGGGTTTCTCTGTGAGTAGAGGCATGTCTGCAGGAACTCGACTAGACCGACCGACAGACAGACAGACAGACAGACAGACAGGTGAAGGGCTGGTTTTCATTTGTCTGTGTTGTGTCTTTTCAAACAGAAGCTTTGCACACAGTAACACAATCTGACCGTCAAATCAGCAGAGAGTCATTGAGTTTCACACGCACACACACACACACACACGCACACAGTATGTGAAACAGGGAGTGACTGAAATCACACTGTACACAATACAACATTAAACACCAGTGAAACTCACACACACACACATTTACACACAAACGCTTCACAAATTTCTGTCTCCATTTCAGTGACTGTACTGACACACACACACGCACACGCACACACACACGCACACACACACACGCACACACACACACACACACAGCGCGTCACATTCCAAAAGCGATGATGAGTTTCTATGAGGATAAATGCTTATTGATAGTTGCCATGACTGTGTACTCTACAGTTACAGTGACATTATACTGAACAGCGATTGCTTTATGAAATATTCTGTGACTTTATTTCGACAGAACAGCAGCGTTCCCAATCACAGTAACAGAAAATAAATGCATCACGC